>NC_051161.1:61033599-61218599 GCF_013339745.2 Dermacentor silvarum
GCCGGTGCCAAGCGTCAGTGGGATCCTGACATCTTCAGCGGCACCAATGGGAAAGACGTTGAAGATTGGCTGGAATCATATGAGCGCGCCAGCAACACCAACAAATGGGACGATCCCCTCAAGTTCGGCAACGCGATCTTCTATTTATCGGGTGTTGCCAAGCTGTGGTTCCAAATTCACGAAGCCGATGTACGCACTTGGGCTGGCTTCAAAACCGGCATCGCAGATGTTTTCGGCCGCCCTGGCGTTCGCAAACTTCGCGCTGAACAATGCCTACGAAGCTGATCCCAGGAAACTGATGAAACGTTCACCAGCTACATAGAGGACATCGTCGACCTCTGCCGGCGTGTCAACCCGACGATGGCGGAGGCGGACAAGGTACGTCCCATCATGAAGGGAATTTCCGACGATGCCTTTCATATGCTGCTATCCAAAAAACCCAGGCACTGTTTCTCAGGTCATTGAGCTTTGCCAGAGTTTCGACGAGCTCTGCAGACAGCGTCTTCTCACGCGGCGCCCACCTGTGTTCGACGAAACCCTCGCGAGCATGACCGCGGCTCCTGAGATGGACTCTCTGCTTTGGCAGATAAAAGAGTTCGTCCGTGCTGAGGTCGCTCGTCAGCTTTCGCTGCTGTCCTCAGCCACGCCAGCACCCTAGCCTTTGCCGGCCAGCTTTCGCCAGGTCATCCACAAAGCAAGTTTGCGCAGCTCTCCCTTCTGCCCGCGAGACTCCGCTGGTGCCGACTCCCATTGCTTTTCCCGAGGTGACTGCACCTCTCAGCTATGCCGAGGCTCTCGCGCGGCCACCACCTCAGACCTTTGCGCCATTCCGTTCAGTCGTGCCACTGCATCCAGCCCCTCACTTCGTTCAGCCGTGGTACCCACACAGCAATGGACAATGGCGCACTCCTGACAACCGGCCAATATGTTTTGCTTGTGGTCTACCTGGCCACGTTGCACGATTTAGCCGTCGCGGCGCAACATCCTACCGCCGCAGCTTCGACAACGAACCATACGTTTCACCGTACCGGTCGTCCTCCGCTTCTCAGAACCCTGGCCAGATGTCTTCTTACTCGGACCACCGCCCTCTTGGTGACCACCGTTCGCCATCGCCTCGACGCCGCTCGCTTTCGCCGATGCGTCGTCGTCCTTCTACGCCAGAACGGGAAAACTAATCGCCGCAGTTCCAGAGGCAAGAACTGCGTCACCCACGAATAGACCAAGGCATCTCCCTTCTCCGACGAATGTTATTGATGTATATGTGGATGGCCTCGCTGCACTCGCGCTCGTTGACACTGGTGCCACAGTTTGTTATTAGTGCCGAACTTTGCCGTTTGCTCAGAAAAGTTACGACGCCACTGTCAAACGTATAACTTCGTACTGCCAGCGCAGACCGCATCACGCCTGCAGCTGCGTGTACTGCTCGCGTTGTGATCAACGGCCTCCTCTACATCGTCGAATTTTGGTGCTGTGTTCTTGTTCCCACAATGTTATTTTGGGCTGGGACTTCCTTTGCGCTAATAAGGCCTTCATCGACTGTTCTCGTGCTGAAGTGGAATTTCAAACGCTCTGTCATGGCCCACTCCTTGACGCTCGTGAACCTGAAGATAAAGTTTTTGTTGCCGAAGACGTTACAATTCCACCGCACTCATCTGCCGTTGCCACAGTGTCATGCCACACTGTTGCTGATACCGGCGCACTTTTTGCGCCACCTGAAATTTTCGCTCGTCGCAAATATTCCCCGCTGCCTTTCGCCCTTTTGGACGTTCATTCCGGCGTCAGCAGACTGCTCTTCGGCAACCGATTGTCCTGTCCTCTCACTTTGCTTCGTGGGGAGTGCGTTGGCTGTGCTGTGTGTGTCGACCCTGCTGCCATCTTTGACATACCAACTGGTTTCATTGCCACTCATGAGGTCGCCGGAGTGACCTGTAACCCCGCGCAGGAGCCGACTTCGCCCGATGTTTTACATAGCTCCATCGCCGACACGTTGACCGTTTTCCAACGCTCCCAGCTTCTATACGCCTTCTCGACAAGTTCCGTTCGTCGTTCGACTGCCAGCATGTTCTCTTGGGCCGCACGTCAACTGTTTGTCATCGCATCGACACGGGTACCAGTGTGCCACTGCGACAAAGACCATATCGTGTATCCGTGACAGAGCGCCGTGTTATCGACGACCAAGTAGCTCACATGCTAAAGCGCGGCGTCATTCAGCCTTCGGATAGCCCCTGGGCATCTCCCGTTGTTCTTGTTAAGAAGGATGGATCGATTCAATTCTGTGTCGATTACCTTCGTCTTAACAAAACAACTCGTAAAGATGTTTACCCTCTTCCGAGAATTGACGACGCCCTTGACTGTCTCCAAGGCGCGGAGTTCTTCTATCGACTTACGCAGCGGCTATTGGCAAGTTCCCATGGCACCCGAGGACCAATCTAAAACGGCCTTTGTAGCACCAGATGGCCTATATGAATTTCCTGTCATGCGTTTCGGGCTTTGCAACGCCCCCGGAACATTTGAGTGTATGATGGACAACCTTTTGCGTGGTCTCAAGTGGACAACGTGCCTGTGCTACTTAGATAATGTGGTTATTTTTTCGCCCGATTTTCCCGCCCATCTCTGTAGGCTGGAGGAAGTGTTACAGTGCCTAACTGCCACCGGCCTTCAGCGCAACTTGAAGAAATGCCACTTTGGCGCAAGTCAGCTCACCATCCTTGGCCATGTAGTAGCTAAACACGGTATTCTTCCTGACGCCGCCAAACTCCGTGCAGTTGCCGATTTTCCCAAACCTTCCTCCGTAAGAGAACTTCGCAGCTTACTGGGCCTGCGTTCTTACTTTCGCCGCTTCATTCGGAATTTTGCGTCCATCACCGCTCCTTTGAATGAGCTTCTACGGGGCGACTTGAACGATTACGCCTGGTCGTCCGCTTGTGACGATGCCTTCCAAGAGTTTCGTCGTCTACTGACCTCACTGCCTATACTGCGTCACTTCGACCCGACAGCTCCGACCGGAGTACACACCGAAGCCAATGGTGTTGGACTTGGCGCTGTGCTCGCGCAGCGCAAATCTGAATTCGACGAGCACGTCGTTGCATCCGCAAGCCGCACCCTCACCAATGCCAAGAAGAATTATTCCGTTACGGAGAAGGAATGTTTAGCCATAATCTGGGCACTTGGTAAATTTCGACCCTACCTCTATGGCCGCCCCTTCGACGTGATTACAGACCACCATGCACTTTGTTGGCTGTCCACGATGAAGGACCCCTCAGGTCGATTAGCTCGCTAGGCTTTGCGGTTGCAAGATTTCGACGTGCGCGTTGTCTACAGGTCTGGCCACCGCCACACCGATGCCGACGCGCTTTCCCGTCCGCCCTTGTCAACCGAAAGCGATGCCTGCCCCTCTGCCGTTGACCAAGTACTTTCGTTCCCAGTGGCTGCGACATGGCTTCGGAGCAACTCAAGGATGCCTGGATTAGTGATCTTATCCGCTTCCTTTCAAACGCGTCGACTGTTCTTCCACCTTCTCGAGCTTTGCGCCGTCAAGCATCCCGCTTGGAAATTCGGGATGGACTTCTCTATCGCCGGATTTACGTCTCTGACGTCCGCAAGTGGTTGCTGGTCATACATCGACATCTTCGTGGTGAAATATGTTCTGCCTGCCATAGCAGTGTGCACATGCGGTTGTCTTCAAGACGTACACCCGGCTTCGCTGCAGGTTTTATTGACGTGGCATGTACACCTTTGTGTGCAAGTACATTCGGTTGTGCCCTCAGTGCCACCGCCGCAAGGTTCCAGCTTAGCATGTCTCTGGTCCACTCCAGCCAATCCCGTGTCCTGCCAGGCCCTTCGATCGCATTGGCATTGACCTGTATGGACCCCTTCCGGGCACAGCTTCCGGAAACCACTGGATAGTCATCGCCATCGACCATTTGACGCGATACGCAGGAACAGCCGCTCTGCCGGCTGCCACCGCTTGTGATATAGCATCATTCCTCGTGAAAAACTTTATTCTCCGTCACGGTGCACCTCGCAAACTTTTGAGTGATCGAGGACGTGTCTTCCTCTCCGAAGTCATAAACGCGCTGCTTGCTGAATTTCGTATCGTTCATAGCACCACCACCGCCAACCATCCTCAAACTAATGGTCTGACGGAAAGATTTAACCGCACCCTTGGCAACGTGCTCTCTAAATACGTCGCCTCTGACCACACTCATTGGGACCTCATTTTGCCATTCATCACGTTCGCCTACAACACTGCACCACAGGCGACCACAAACTTCTCCCCATTCTTCCTCTAGTATGGCCGCGAACCTTCGACTACCCTCGACACCATTCTTCCGTACAGACCCCACTCATCCGAATGTACGCCCATCTCTGAAGCTGCCCGCCGCGCAGAGGAATGCCGTCAGCTTGCCCGTTCCTTTACAGCCGTCAACCAATGGCAACCAAAACTTCTACGTGACGATGATCACCCGCGTTGTCACTTTCTTCCGGAGTCCCTTGTGTGGCTTTGGGTTCCTGCCGTTCCTGTTGCCCTCTCATCCAAGCTTGACTCGAAATATCAAGGACCCTACCGTGTTGTAGCGCAGACATCGCCTGTGAACTATATTGTCGAGCCTGTCACGCTACCTACGGACCAACGCTGTCGTGGCCGTGAAACCGTCCACGTACAACGCCTAAAGCCGTATTACGACCCCATGATTCTATGTTCACCATGAGTCGCCAGGATGGCTCCTTTTCCGATGGGGGGTGATTGTAGTGAAGACGAATGCCCGGCGCTGCAGACACATCGCCAGTCGTCCGGGAAGCGCCAGCTGGAGATTGCCTTCCCTGCTCTTATTGAGACACGCTACCTGCTGCTCTCTTGGCCTGTATTCACATTAGACATCATTATTCTTTTCGAAAGGAAGTGCAGTTTACGAATGCAGTGCTATGTGAAATTGTGTTGTCTAAAGATGGATTTGTTGAATTTTCGTTCTCATGACCAAACTTTTCTTTCGGACCTTTTTGTGACTGTTCTCTCATATGCAATGTGTTGTTAGTAGACCGCATACATGCAACACTTTTAGGTCAGTTCTTTTCTTTTTTTTTTGAGTGAAAGTTGCGTTTTGTAAGCAGTGCTGACGTTCACTGTTGCATTCTTCGTGGGACAGATAAAAGCAAAATCCTTGCACTGCGAGTCTTTTCACACTGATGTCGTTTGTGATTGTCATTTTTTATATTTATGAATCATTGTGGTCCTTTATGCTAGCACGCCGTGTGATGCTTGCACGCCGGGTGGGTGACAGACAGCTCTCGTCCAACTATAGGCCTATTCATTTAACGACGACATCGTGTAAGATACTAAAACACATAATCTCTAAGCATATTATAATGTTCCTTGAAAATAATAACCTCTTGAACAGCTTTCAACACGGCTTCAGGCACGGTTTTAGTACTGTAACCCAACTTACGGAGTTCACTCATGACCTTTATCATAACACCGACTTAGGTAATCAGATTGACACCATATTCATTGACTTTAGCAAAGCTTTCGACACTGCACTACACTCTAAATTGCTTTTGAAACTCCATAATATTCTAAATAACCCTCAGTTGGTGTCATGTATTTACAGTTTCCTTTCACTGCGTTCCCAATTCGTATGCTATGATTCTGCGGATTCACCCGTTGTCGACGTCACCTCAGGGGTCCCACAGGGGTCTGTACTTGGCCCTCTACTATTCTTATTATTTATTAACGACCTTCCAGACCATGTTACTTCAACGATACGTCTCTATACAGATGGTTGTGTGATGTACAGCCCAGTTGACTCACTCGCTGATCATCAGCGCCTTAAGGATGCCTTTGTTTCATTTTGTGACTGGTGTGCTATCTGGAAAATGAGCATCAATTTTGATAAAATGGTTATAATCTCTATTACTAATAGACATATGCCGGTATGTTTTGATTATATTTCTAACGGTGTACCACTAACAAGAATTTTTCAATACAAATATTTAGGTGTCATTTTTACACCCACTTTGTCTTGGTCCAAACATATCGATTACATTTGCAGCAAAGCGTTAAAAAAACTTGGTTACATCCCCCGGACTTTGTCTGCTGCTTCGAAGGACACTAAATTAGTAGCATACAAAACACTGACTCGCCCAATTTTAGAATATGCTTCCTCCGTATGAAACCCATATAAGCAATCCGAAATAAATAGTATTGAGTCAGCCCAGAGGAGGTTATTCGTTTTGTTTACCATCGCTTCGACCGAGACCTTTAACGCGATAGCTTCAAGAGCCCCGCGTCGCAGAAAATCCCGCGTCGGCGTGCGATGTCGGCGTCCGTGGCGCAAAAAATTATCCGCAACCACCCCGACCGCGCAGGCCCTTCGTCGTGGTGCAAGCTGTTAGTGAACAAAAATTGAATTTCTCACAGTGAAATCTGTCAGAAAAATGATAAAGTACAACTTATGCACAACCTGCAGACATGGTTGTGTCGGACTGTTATTTCAATGGACGAGAAAACATAATTCTGTTACGAGGAAACTCAAACACAAATCTCTTTTGCCAGCATTTCTACCATGAAAACACGGGCTCACTCGGGTAGCCTACTTGCGAAAATCTTATCCACATGGCGCTGGCATCCTCGGCAGGTCAAATGGGGACTTGGACGGCCGAAAACGCGTTTTGGACACGCGCACGTAGGGGGCAATAGCAAACAATTAATAAAATAATGAAAAAAAGGTCCTAGGGCCTTCGCATTTTAATATAAGACGACTAATATTGCCCCTGGAAAAACGTCTTCCCAGCAATGCATTTCTATTTAAAAGTGAAGCCGACTTGAAGGGGATCGGTGTAAGCTTGGTCTTTGTAAGCTGGCTTTCCCACGTTCTGTATTGCAATGAATGAAGCCTACTTGCCGGATGCGAACGATTAGATGCGAACGGGTCCCGATAACGCTGTCACGTTCTACTCTTAAAGGCGAAGCTTAAACGTCCTCCAATTTTTCACCGTCAGCTGCTCTTTCTGAATTAAACCTCCAGTTTCTTTCTAGACGGCGACACATAAAAGCTCTGAAGATTTTCTATTCATATAAGAACTCTCTTTGTCACCTCTCAGATCCCTCCCTTTAACGCCTGCTTTACCGAGCTCAACTAGAGCTTATCGTGCCTCTAATATCAGATCACTCCATCCACGCACTAACACTTTCAAATACAACCCGCCGTGGTTGCCCAGTGGCTATGGTGTTGGGCTGCTGAGCACGAGGTCGCGCGATCGAATCCTGGCCACGGTGGCTGCATTTCGATGGGGACGAAATGCGAAAACACCCGTGTGCTTAGATTTAGGTGCACGTTAAATAACCCCAGGTGGTCCAAATTTCGGAACTCCCCCCCTACGGCTTGCCTCATAATCAGATCGTGGTTTTGGCACCTAAAACCCCATAATTTAATTTTTAACTTTCAAATACAGTTCTTTCCCCCGCATGATTGAACTGTGAAATTTGTTACCCGCCGAAGTTCGTTTTTTGCTCATTTCTCAATTTTTTATTGCTATTGCTGATGTATAGTTCCTTTACATTTTTCTATTTCTATGTTCCTGTCTCTGCATATCGTAATTAGTTTTACTCACATGTACACCCACTCCTGCCATAGCCCTAACGGGCTGCAGTATGTACAATAAAATATGGAATGTACGAATCGGATGTACAGTACACGACAGTTGTCATATTTTCTCGGTTTGTTTCTAAGCAAAAGTTGTGCCTTTTATGTTAAAGTCCTTCATATACCGCAATACCGGCGTAACTGTGATTCTGCAATACTGCAAGTTCTGTCTCTGAACGACAATACCTGCCGCGGAGAGCTTCGTTCCTGCTTCGGCTTATTCCAACATTCTGAAATTCGTTTCTTTTCTGACGATCGACAACGCCTGCAGAACGGGGATGGCATTTTCAAACTATGCTTCCGTTTTAGCTGTTAGATGGAGAACTTTCAAGGGCTATGACAAAAATGGCACGCATTGCTATGGAGGAACTTCCGCCACATGTGTCCACAGCATCCGCAAGCAGGTGCGCTGCACATATCTTGCCTATGTAAAACGATCGGTAGCCCAAGTATGCTACCTAGTAGAAACATAGGAAGCAAAAGTTCATTGATCACACTTGTATAGCACGTTAGATTAGATGTTTGATGTTCTCTATTTGGGCTATATCACATTTTTTGGTACACAATTAATAAGGTTTGACAATTCTGTCACTAAAGGTGCGCTCAATGTTTGACACTAACTGCTTGCCGCTGGACGGTACAGCCATCAACTTTGAGCACGTCTGATGCATGCCACGCACTACGTCTCTAGGCCTTAGTTCAACAGCGCGCCCAGGTACCAATTGTTTCGTCCTGCTGCACAGCGTGTGCTGCCCAATGCAATCTAATAACTCTACTCGTTTACCATGTTCGTATGTTTTTGCCAGACACAGAATTTCCGTATCGCTAAATTTGTTAACGATCAGACTCTCTTGAAGTAGTCATTGAACACTAAAGTTAGGATTGTTCTCACATAAATGAAACTGTGACATTGATCATCTGCCCGATATCTAGTGTTACACGCTCGGGTTGTTTAAGCACCCCTCTTCTAACTAAAAGTTTTTTAGAGCTTTACAATTACGCAGAAAATATATATCACTGATTTATTGGTCCATAAAAGCTTTCTGTATGGCTGACTTGTTGTAAGCCTGTTAGTCGCAACATGATGCATCTGACAATCTTTGCTTCAACTTATAACTAAACGGAGTAAATTGACCAGTTTCAACCGTTGATAGATACATCCGTGCTTCATTACAGAGGGTACTGAAAAGAACTGCACTTTCTTCAAGATATCACCCAAGAACCTCTGGCGATCTGCCTTACTTGCTCTCCATCACAAATTGCAAACTGTTTGTCTTTTAATCTACCATTTATCATTAATTAATCTACCAGAAATTGAACTGACAGAGCTTGACTGTGATTTTGACTCAGTGAAGCATGGATTTGAGTGACGTTCTGTGGGAAACGGCATTTTTTTTACAGGGAATCGCAAAACTTTCTTCATAAGAAAGCCGTATGGGTTTCATTTGTAGCTTTGGGCTACAGTTTGGGGGGTAACAATATTTTCATTTCGCAGGCGCATTATGTGTTACAAATACCAATTCGAGATGAAATTATTTACTGAAGAATTGCTTGAAAGAAGGCGGCAGTTCCATTTAAGCTGTTCATACCGGAAAACTATCAACTTCTCTCTATCGGCCTTCGAAGTTGTCATTCGCTAAAGATCCTTTGAGAACGCACTCGGAGAAAAGCCTCTGCGCATACTCTAGGCATTGAATCTTCTTTAGAGTCAGTGAGAAATACCACATTTCGAGAGAGAACAGCACTGGGTGCTCATTATGAGAGGCCGCGTGCTGAAACATCACTGGTTTTTGGCAAATAAATCAATGACAATTCCTGCCCAACCATTATAATAGCTGAAATTAATTCTACCAGAAACCTTTTGATGCCCCAGTAAAAAAGAAACCTGTTTGGAAAGTGACCGAGGGAATGCAGGGACGTCGCTAGAGATCTTTAGCAGAGCCCCGGAACATTCCAAATCAAGTTCTCCAGAAGGAATTGCAGTCATAGTACAATCGCTGAATAAGTGACAAACTCAAGATGGGACTGTGCGGAAGGCGACGAAACCACGAACAGCTTGTACGTGCTAAGTCCGCGAGCTTTTCGGGCAGATGTCGTATGCCACCAAAGTCACGTATGTTTTAAACTCTTAAACTCTTATATCATAAAGAAGTCTACCTTTGCAGCGTCCCGTTGACAAATGTTTGTCATTGCTTTGCCAGTGAGTGCCTTTTTTGGCATTGCGTTGCTTTGCACGAAGAAAAGATACGAGATGTATAAAAGGACCGGTGTGATCAGGTCTCAGTTGTGTGATACCCTCTCAGTTACAAAAGATCAACAGAGGCCCTGTGCGTTAGATGTAGTAAGTCATACTTTGCTCAACAAGCAGGTGAATAATTCAGCAGCACAAAGATTGCGAGCAATTTTCCACTAGTATGCTTGATTTCCTATGTTGTGTGGACAGAAGAATTGTTGAAGCAAGAACGGCCATAAGTTTTAGATGCTCACATGCATGCGATGTTTCAGTTTCAGTTTATTGAGCATTCTTTTTCACACAATGATATGTTAAAGTACAATGTTCTATATTCCTTACTTGCGCCTAATTTCTAATTTACCTTGCGCTATGCCTTGTGCTCATTTTCAAATTCTGCTGTAGATAACTGCTTGTGTGCTAAGCGGCTATTTCCTTTTGCACAACTTCATATACACCTGCACATATGTTTAATGGCAAAGAAAATTCCAACTGTTCAATATGTTCTTATCATTTTCCATGTCGCATACTGTTTCGCTTAATTATGTTGATTCTCTAACCGCGGGAGTCAAATTTTCCTCCAGTGCCCCATCTTTAACGTAGAAGGTTGTTGTACCGGTGACAATAGTGGTAAAGAACGTTTCAGGACATCCACTCACGCAATCCTGGCCAAAGGAAGAGAAAGTCTTTCTGAAAGTTGTAAGTTTGATACAAAAATGTCACAGTTTCGCCCTAAGGGCGAAGCAATGAATGCGATAGCAACACAGCAATGTCATACGAAGTAAGGTGAGCGGCTTTGGTAGCAATATGAATTGTAGTAAACATGAGCTGATTAAGTAAGCAGGTGTGCTGCGGCGTAAGTAGACCGACATGAAGAGAGACTCGATGACCACGAGAAGGCGCGTGTGAAACGGTGGTGTTGATGAGAAGCGCTGCCCGTGAGCAGCGCGTGCGAAGGGACACACCTGTAGCGCTGCACTGCCGATCCGGGCAGCATTGCATGTGTAGCGTGCGTTGGAAAATGTGGCCCGACTATTACTAACCGTGGTGTGAGCGCACACAAACAAACATGAATAGATCACACTGAATGACTGCAGACAACGACTGTCAAAACGCTGGCAGCAAGCGCATATACGCCGCAGCGGGCGAAGGTACGTGCGGTCTATCGTTTCAACGGAAACTGAGCGGCGAATGCGCAGCGCATAAAGGTCAGAGCCGTGTAGAGATAAGAGACGGTGCGGGGCGAACGACGAGCGCGGTTGTTGGCAGAGTAGAAGTCCCCCCCCCCCCCCCCCCCCCCTTTTCCGGCGCTCGCTTCCCGCTTCCTTGCTTGCGCCTGGGAGATTGAGTGCGTTCGCTCTCCGTGACAGCGTGCGTCCCCGCACGCTTCCGCTCGGCCATACGGCGTGCGGCGAAGATTTTATCTATACGGAACCTCACGGCGACGACGACGGCGACGGTGACGCCGACGGCAGAAATTCGGTGGAAGTGTCCATATAATTGCTATCGCAATAAAAATAACGTAAGGTATATATAGCGTGGACAACGCGAGAAATATACAAATAAAACGGAAAATAGGTAACTTCATACATCGTAGCTGCGACATGGAAAGCATATGGATGGACGGTGTCAAGAATTATCCAGGAAAGAAACCTCATTAGACAGCGACGCTGAATGTTGGCTTTTGAATGTTCAAAAAATCGAAAACGCCTCGACGATTTCATGCGTGCGCTGGTATCTGTGGCTTGCGATTATGGTGGTGCCTCCAGGGTGCTTACTATGCAGTGCTATTTCAGAACACAGGCCACTGTATAAACATAAAAGTACTTGCTACAAATCTTTGTGTTGGGGCTTCCTTGCCACTTCGAAGCGTCTTGTTTCACCCAGGCGGCCGCAGCCCTTTGTCCTCGGTTACCTGTGTACGCTCCTAATTAATCAGACGGACACAATCTTGTGGCAGCTTATTATAAAGGTCCTTCAAACATCCTGATTGAGCACTGGTACATAATGTTTCTCTAAATGAATAAATTAACAATTAACACAATGCCATGGCGCTGCATGGTGTTTCTATGCATCAATATTTATCTCAGGCGAAAATTTGGAACGGTAGAAGGCCAACTATCCAACAATAAGTACGCGTTTCTGAAAGGACCACAAAATTGAGCTGCCCTGTAAATTTCGTGTCTAGATTGCCAGAACATCTTCAACATTTACAAACAGGATTGCTGTTTCTGTAGTTCTTGCTGTCGAAAATGTCGCTTGCGTACTTATAAATGCAGAAAGAGAAATATATAAATAATGGCATATACAAATTATGTGTCGAGGCTTACTTGGGAGAGTGGGTAAGGCGAGGGGATATATCGAGTGACGCTCTTTCCCTTTCGCCTCTCTTCTTCTTGGCGTGTTGCGTGTTTCCGTTGCACGAAAGGTGAGGAGAGTTAACTATGGCTCACTTTTGGACCTTCACATGGGAAGCCTTATAGTGAGCTAAGCGTCTTTTTGACATTAACCCATGGTTGGACCCAGTACTCAACCGTGACCTCTTAGGCCCGTACTTTTTTTCTGAACATCTCGAACCCTTCGCCTTCCCGAACGAGGTGCAGAACACTTACCGCTTTTGCGCATGCATAGCTTTTCACTTGAGAAGGTGATTGCCGGTTTCCTTTATTTGATTCATCTCTATTTTTAATGGTGGTGCCCGCAGGTCTTCAAAGGCACCACAATATGTAAATTCCTTCTTTCGCCACTTTCCAGGTTTCCACTGAGGCCCTTGTCTGGTCCAGGAGCTTTTCTGTACTTCACACTCACTTGCTTTGGCAATTTCTCTCTCAACTTCCTGTGTGAGTATTAAATTAGGCAACCCTTCCTTCAATATTCGTGCACTTTCAACTGTGGCACTTCTGCAAACGTTTTTTACTTAACTTGTGTTCACTCTGTTCTAAATCTACCCTCATATGTGCTCCATTCAACAACTTAATGTAAAAAGCGTGCTTTGTTCCATTCCTAAGACTCGTCCTAGAACTTTCTCTCCCTCCCCATCCTTCGGTTTTTTTTTAATACGATTAGCATTGAACTTTACCCAGTTTGCCGTCTGTCTGTCCGTCTGTGTCTGTCCATGTCTAACCTGTGCCACGCGAATTTGGGTCACTATGTATTCCATCAGTCATCTGGCTGTTATGCTGAGGGAACCGGGTTCAAAGCCAACCGTCGGACCAACTTGGGTCATTGGGTATGTGGCATTGGGTATGTGCCGATTTTCAATGAACCTCTTTGACACCAGCTCATTTGGCCACTGTATATGTGCCACTCTTCAGTGACTTTCTTTCATGCCAGCTTGGGTCCCTAGGTATTTGCTACTGGGTATTTGGTGCTCTTCGATGCCAATTTGGGTATGTTCCACTGCGTTAGCGCCGCTCTTCCATTGGCAAAAAATATCCGCAAGATTGCTCTGGTGCTCGGCGGAAACGGACCGGTGTCATATATGTCTTGTGTGAATATATATTCTGACACTTATGTACTCAGGAGTATCTATAGCCTTGGACTACTAATCTACCGTATAGTTTGCTTGTACCTTTTTCATTTCCTATGACAGCGGTTAACTGCGCAAATTGCGTTTGTCTTAATTGTCCGTCCGTTACGCTGACGACGACCGTTGCGATCAACAACGACACACAAAGACGATTTTTTGTCGTCATCAGGCCACCTCATCATCCCCAGCTTCGCTATTGCCATGGCGTGAAGAAAAAGAAAACTTCTCTAGGCGTCACTGGAATTTGAACCCACGCCAGTGAAGCAAAGTGCATTTGGTAGTCGAGCGTGCTAACCACTGAGATATCACGCATATTTTAAACAGTGCTGGGCAGTTAGTGCAAGGCTTTCTGCTCCACATAAGCACTCGGAGTAGTGGTGGCTGTGCATGTATTTCGGAGGCCAGAACGAGCAATACGGTAGCGGTAGAGGAAGGCATTATGGGCATCGCATAGAAATTGTTTTTGACATGATCGCGGTGTATTTGCGTGTAATCCTCCGTTGTCGTGCTCGTGTACATGGTGTCGGTGGACCGAAGGAGGCGTGGCTGACAATGGTGATGGTAATCTTCAAACGTGGCACATTCCTAGAGTAGATAATGTGCCGAGAATAAGGTGGTTGGTGGGGAACAACGTCGAAAGCATCGAGAACGTCAATGCTAACAGCGACGACGCAGGAACAACGATACATAATTTACACAGTATATATACCTCACAGGATCCACAGCCGCCAAGTGTCCTGTATAGTAGCGCTGCAAATGTACAGAAAAAAAGAAAATGGGTCATATCTCGTAGGTGGCACTGCGTCATTTAGCTCACGTGACATCAGTTGTAGGAGTTTTGGCCTCCAAGTTGATGAAACCCCAGGCGGGACCTTCAAAACGAGTCATCGAGCCTGGAAAGCATACAGCATTTAACACAGCAACTGCCTCATCACCTGCTGCCTATATATTGATTTAGGAAAAAGTGAAGGTAGAAAATGGTCTAAGAACACTTCAGATATGAAGGACATCTCATATGCCACGCTGCAGTCACGTTGGGCAGGTTGGTGCTTGGACGTTGACATACTGAACAATGGAAACAAAGAAATGTGATTGTGACAAACGGAAGCAAAAATGGTGCACCAAGGCTATCTGAATGAAATATACTTAATTAGTAAATGCAGAACCACCTCGACCAACATAAAATTGGAATAAACCTCTGACCAAACACCAGCGAATGAAAGGCTCCATAAAGTTATGCATTATAACTAAATAAATCTAGCTCACATGGACAGACGTTACCACTCTGACTTCCCCCTGTCTATGCGCGTAGCTCGAATCCCACAACATGCCTTCCCTGTGTCATACAAGAAGGAAGTTGAGTGCATCACTAAGAAGAAAAAGTCGGAACTTAATTATCTCAACCACACTATTTTATCTGTACTATCGCACAGTTATACTTAACTTTCAAATATTATATCAAAAAGTTGTTTTCGAATTCTCACTTTAAAAAAGTTTTAATACGACCACACCCCTCCTTACTAACCGCCCTATAATTGCGGCTTCCTTGTCCAGTTCCCCTTTGTGGGTGGACCCAATTATTTGAGGAAGAAGCAGGCAACCGAAAATAAAATTACCTTCACGGTAGTAGAATGCTGTTGTCGCAGTAAATAGGTTCAGAGCCTAAGGAATCGCTGAAGTATGATGTATTTTTTTATTACAGCGAAGCTGTGTATGGCTAGGCGAAATCAAAATCCATCCATTCGATGTGCGCAGAAACTATCATCATCAGCAATGGCTCGAGCGTCACCGTCTTCTTCCACAGCTGGCTGCGTTGCCGCTCATCATTCCAGCGTACAATTTCACTTCTGTCGTCGTAATAGGGAGGCCGCGTTTACGGGGGTATGAGCCATTGCTTAAGGGGCTATGATCCATTCATTGTCTTACGTGACGAACAGATTTATTTTTAAAGCAATTTAATTTTTAAGAATCGCCAGCGGCAATGCGACAACGGCGGACTGCGGGCGTACCGTCAGTGACGTCGTTCTCTCCGGCGCAGTCGAACGTGCGTGTAACCTCATTAAGAAACACAAAGACGTAACCAATAATTGAGAAAGACTGTAATGAACCGTCGACATTAACCCAGTGATAAACACCGGGACCGCACGCTTCAGCTTCACTGGTTAACCATCTGTACGGAGTGCTTGGGCGGTCATTTTCTAACTGCTCGTCCCATCAACACATCGCTTTACAAAGTAGTGTGGGATCTCTCGCAAGACTCTTTCTTGCGCCTTTAACACCCTTTGATTCCCCTTATTCTTGTGCAATTGTTTCGACTGGAGTATTAAGGCGAATATTTCTTTGCCTCTTCCCATCATATTACGGGTGCTGGCTGCTGACATGCACGATTGGCCGATACCTGAAATAGTGCAAACTTCAAGGTGGCGTCGCCACCCGTACTTTGTTCTTGCGTCTTTTCTGGCAAGCCGAGCATCTGCTTTTGGCAAGACTGTAAATTATTTTAGTGTAACCTAAACCAATCGCTTCATGATATCTTTATTACCTTCGTGTGCCATCTGCAAGATTCATGAAGATAACTCATTGCATCTCTTATAATTTTCTCTTCAGCGAGCGCTGTAGTGTATGGGTTAAAAAACATCCATGCTCATAGCGAGGATTTCGTTCTTGGCACATATAGAAAATGTGTGCTTACACTTTTCTGGGAAACCTTGCTCATTCAATTGTTTTTTTTTTTCCTGTACTTAGCTGCCTGTATAGGCTTTTCAACTTGTGTGGTTAAGATACCAGCTGTTGTATAATAGTATTTTCTTCGCCAATATTTTTGAGCAGCGAAGATACATTGCGTACGTACGCCAACAATAACGAATGTCTAAAAGATAGCGTTCTGTTTCTTCATTAATTTTTTATTATAAACTAAAAAAACAATGATTCAACTCTCCTCAGTACATGCCTTCCCTACATCAACGAGGTTCACTTTTCTCGCATTCTAGCTCACTTCGCGCAGTTTTTCTTTGCGACCTGTGACGGGTGGCGAGATGCGTTGTTACTGGAAGATTTTGCACAAAAGCGGCAATGTTGCCACTTCACGGGCAAGACATGCAATGTAACTTTTCATTCTAACAAAATCGGAACGCGTTTTGACTTTTGTATTTCGTGCGCCTCAACACTGCCTCCGCATTCCACGGCGCTGTTTGTGACGCAGGTGATGCATAACGACTCCGACGGATAACGATGGATAACTCCGGCAGAGAAGCGGAGGTGATGGATGAGTCAAATGGGCGAGCACTAGTGAAGGAAGAGCCAACGGAGCAAACAGAATTGCCGGGCGACTCAAGCGGACAAGCAGAGGTGACGGGAAACTCCATCGAAAAAGCACCGTTGGCGAATCACAACCCCAATTCCGGAGGAAGCGAACCTTTTGTGTTCTGGCGACACGTTCCGCCACCGACACTCTTCTTCCTGCCGAGATTCGGACCGCATTGCTTCTACGGTGGCGTAACACCACCACCGTATGGCGTTTTCCCACCACTGTGGAACGGGACTCGCTGCGATATTTGGCCAGTGGATACTCGACAAGCCGCCGTAGACGTTCAGCTTACCCCTCCCACTGATGAAGTAAATTCTCCGACACACCACATTCACTCTTTTCGCGCCGAGAGCCATGACTCCGCGCCAATGGAAATCTCACCATGTGCGAGTCCCTTAACACAGTCGACGAACACACCGACAGAGCGCGGGGCTGCAGCACCTGCTATGAAAGCCGAGAGTTCAACGGACTCGACTACTGAAGTCAACAGGAATCGGGCGGTGAAATCTCTTAGCCTCGAGAAGTGGACACCAATGCCTCGCGCACTGAAGCCAGTTAAGTATCATGACGTTAATCCTTGCACAGCCGAGTCGTCAGTGCTGTCGCTGTTGAAACAGTGCAAGTCCTGCACGAAGAAAATGGCGCGAACTAAACGTCAGGGTGCTACTTACGCAGCGGAAGAATGCACGTGCGCGCAAGAATTTGCACCAGGCAAAGTCCAGGGTGAAAATACTGAGAGTATCGCGAAAACAAAAACAGGTCTCGAAAAACTTGGACCACTGACTGCGAGTACAAAACCTGCAGCTGCGCAACAAGACCCTGTGGTGACTGGTGCAGATAAGTCCATTGTCGGTAGTGAACCCAACCTTGCTTCTATGAAGTGTAGGCAGAGCGCTGATTGCATTTCCGGATCTGCTGCCAAGCTTAGTGAGGAGACGCGATCTTTGAGTACCTTTTGTACAGAGAGAAAGTCCACATGTGCTGAATCGAGTGTGCATTCCATCCCGGTTGTCGAGAGGCGAAGAGCAGAACAGAATTACTGGCATCGTCAACGAACACCACAACGAACAACACCGCGTAACGCTCACATTACCGATTGCCTTGGGGCTAACACTAGCGAAACGTTCACGCACTACTCGCACAGCGACATTCCTGCCGAGTGCATTGTGAACCGATTTGTTGAAGAAATTCGTGCTGCGAGTGAACAGAAAAGTTGTGCTGGTGATCCTCGTGTAAGGGTAAAAATAGCCGGAGCGTACATTCCTGGTCCGAGGGTCGACAATTTACACACAACTGTCATTGATATAAAGATGGACCCTTTGTTAGGCGCCTGTGTGGAGCACGCAGAAGGACCCTTTATGCTTCCGTCAGAACTTGAGGAAGATGACAAAGGTTGGTTGTGGACCTTCGAGTGAGGCTCCGTGTAGCAACACATTTTGTCATAGAGGACTTTTGGTCGTGGTTTCACTGTAAAAAAAAAAACTCGTGTATGTGTTACGTGAATGTGTTTCTTTTTCGAGGTTTGAGTGGTGTTAGTGTTATATCGGTGTTAACATGAATGTTACTGTGGCTCAGGTGAGGTGAGTATTGAACGCTTTCCTCATTCTTAGCTGTGGCCCAGTGAAAGGTAAGTGTAGTGAAATGCGCGCTCACACCATCTTGACGCCTTGACGAACTATTGTAGTCGACAGGCTTCGCACTGGATTTCGTTCAGAAGCGAAGTTCCGGCCACAAAAGTTCCGATACCGACTGTTTTCTAGAGGAAATATAATAATCTTGTCGGGAAGCCTGCAGCGCAGAGATAAAACATTGCAATGCTCTAGCATAAATGTAGTTAGTTTGGTACTTCAATATCAAGAGTTTTATATTTAAAGCGGTGGCTTGTGGTTGTATAGCCGGTATTAGCTTGCTTGTATAACTTCTGCCTGTGTTTTTAGCTGCAGTTACGACGCAGCTAAACAAAGCAGCTGTGACGGTTTGTCACATTTGGGCAAGCCGTCAAGCTAATTTAAGAACCGATACATATCACACAACTGTGCCCGAAAACTTCATGAGATGACTTCGCAATACAGCTAGCGTGGTGAATAAATTTTAAGTGGAGTGGTAAGACTAGTACTTCGACGTAAAATTTGTCACGGTAATGGATTTCATCGCATACCTTAACATAACCGTAAGCAATGTAAATGTTTTCTTATTTAAAGATTGCTAGAAAGTGCTTCCCATTTCAAAATAATTGAGCTGCAAAACGGGTCGATAGAAAACTTGAATGCTTTCGCCATTGTAAAAGAAAGCTTCGAGCTTGGCAACATTTTGAACTCATTATGATCATAATGAGTTCAAAATGTTGTGAAGTTCTAGAAGTATCTAGACGGAAGCTAGATACTTCTCGAAGTAGCTAGGTTTGAAGCTAGACCTTGTGAAATGAGCTAATGTTGCTACTCGCAACTAAATAGCGTTTTTGTTATCTTGATGAGACCGAAGGTAGCCAGTGTGGTTGGCTCCACTGTGACTACTGGATGCCGCTAACGGAAAAACATTAAAACACAAGTAAACTTTCTTTTTTCATCGCTCCTTTGGAGTGCTTTACGGCAATAAAAGCAATAATAGGATAATAAAACTTCCGCAATAATAATGATGCAAGTACATAGTTCTGGAGAACAGTGGCCATAACCGCTGAAAACAGGTTTGGAGCCACAGGCACCCGTATACATTTAGCATCTGTATGATGGTGCATGCAGTGAAAACGCCACACGTGTACAACGCAAACTTCTGCCAAGTCGCACAATGAAAATAACGCAAATGAAACTCGCTATGAAACGAACATTTCAAATAGGCGAAATAGCAACAAATACATGTCATATCCTTGCGTCCCCCCTTTGCCTTGCAACCTATAGAGAAAATGTCTTAAATGCAATCGTAACAAAATTAACTGAATGGTGCGATAAACGGCAGATAGAAATTAACATAGCAAAATCTTAAGACGCAGAATTCGCTTCAATAACTCTCCCTACCTCTGACCAGTATAAAATACGCGGTATTATTATCGACTCAGCATCTTCAGTTAAGTACCTGGGTGTTCTGTTTACCTCTAATTTAGGCTGGAATACCTGAATTAAGCACATTACCACAAAGCAGGTAAAAAATTTTTCTTCTCTCAAACGGCGCTTACAACTTGGAACGCAGATACCAGACTTCGCGCATACAGTTCTCTTAGGTCCTCTCTTGAATATCCGTCCATAATTTGACCACTCCCATCACACTAATATTTCGAATCTACTCGAATCACTCCAAGATAAAGCTGCGTGGTTCATCTCTCCATACTCTTGCTATCAAAGTGTGTCCGCCTTAAATAAATATCTCAATCTCTGTACTCTTGACATGCGCAGGAAATTAACCCGGGTGTCATTTTTCCATAGTGTTCATCATAGTAACATTCAGCTCGCTCGAGCCCATACTCTTCCAGCCTCTCCCATGTCGACTCGCGGAGACCACGTTCATAAAGTAAAACCTATATTTGCCCGGACTAACGCTTATAAAAATTCGCCTCTAGTTTTATCTATTGCCGAAGGGAACTCTTTACCTTTAAACATTGTCTCGCCGACGGAATCATTTCAAGCAGCACCACTAAGCTTCTTAGACTGAATCAACGTGTCGTAACCTACATACACTTGAATATTTGCTTTAACAGTGTTTTCATGTGCTTAATACCGTATAAACCTTTCCCCCTTACTATTATGCTTCATCAGGCACGTGATAAGTATTTTTTGTAGTTTATCTATTTTATTGGAGTGGATTGTATTGTTAAGTTTATGTTCTGATGGTGGGAAGGTCGTCACCATCGCGTGAGCGACGTGAACTCTGTTTGCCTTCTTTACTTTATCAGATATTGTATAAACTCAATCTTCTTGTTTTTTTACTGTGCCTTTTTTTTACTCTCTCTATGTCTACTCAACGTTTAGATCATTCTTTATTGTATCTAACTTCTTCCTATGTAATTTGTATTGTACTACACATTGCACTTTGGCTTGACCTTCTCCATACGCCCCCCCCCCCCCCCCCCCCCTTAAGTAATGCCCATCGGGCCCTTAGAGTACTCAATTAAAACAAGCATAAAGCCACACTAAAAATAACAATACCAAAAATGAAACCGATCTCATGTAAATACAAACTATGCGACCAGTCAAGTGAGGTCGTACTTCTTTGAAAGTGACGTTCTCTGATTCGAAGTAACATGCCTGAGTAGCTAGTTACCAAATGTTTTTTAGGTATTGCTTTGCACGTTCGAAAAGTTCATAGTTCAACTCTTCGCGTGGAGTGTTGGAGACCAGCGGCTTGGAGATGCGCTAAATACCGTAAAAAAGATTTCACGTGTTTAAGTTCGTGCTCAAAGTGTTTCCATAATCGCATATTGGTTATCCGCAGAAGGTTATATTATTGAACTCAAACAGCCAACCGCATAATTGTAATTGCAGCCACCATTGTAGCAATAATATTACCAAATGGGCATGTAGCTATAGCAAGAATGAATATGAGAATCGCCTTTTTGAAAGCTGGTCCGCTGGTGCTTGTACGAAATCGTCGGAAGCTGCACAAGAGCTGGTAGTCTCTCTGATGACACATTAAGCTGCATTTTACTTCGAACAGGAGTTACAACCTGGGAAACGGATCGATCGTGTTGTTTCGTTCGACACGCTCTGGTTACGGCACTGCGCGTAAAAAAAAAAAAAGGTATCCGAGAGAAAAAAAAAAAAAAAAAAAACGGGACTGAACCAACTAGCTTGCCGATTCAAACCCGGTGATATTTGCCACTAATCAACGCCCACTTGGCGAAATCCAACCGATAACATTGAAATTCGGCGCTGGCAAACGCTGACAACTTTCCGTCTGGCTCATCCCGTTCCACAGTGTTGACTGAGACTGTAAAGTTGGTGCTGCAAGCACACTGAGGCGCGCTCTTCCTTCGGTGCACCTGCGTTGGCATTGCGCTGAGCCTGATTTCTTGTGTGATTTTGCTTCTTGACATGAACACTCACGCACACAAACGCGCTTATCTCGCGGCAGCTACTAAACAAATAAACAGGCAAGCAAGCAAGTAAACAAACAAAGAATGGCCTCCGAGATGCCTGTGCACTAACAGAAACATGCCTGGAAATGGATGCGTTGTCAAACGGCGGCTGCTGCATGCTTCTTCAGCTTTAGGCTGAGCACCTTACCTTCGTCCAGGAGTTTTTCAGAAGTAACCGTGAAATTCTTTCAGACTTTCAATGTACCCCGCAGGAAATTATCATGGCGTGTAGATGCTATCATTAGTGGCTGAGACGTTTATTCTTCCATTTATCTACGTGAGCTAAAAAAAAAAGAGAACGATGATAGGGATTTGTGCATGCAAGCTTTGCAGAAAAAACAAGCAATTCGTTCAGTTTGAATCGACAGTCGCCTGCCGGGGACACTATGTGACTGCACACAAACATGCTAAGTTCACTTAGATGCAGTTAAAGGCTCACCCGCGCAAGCAAATAAGCTTATTACCGTTTCGCATGGAGTTCTTTTGCTAAAAAACAGCAGTCTTGCACTCGTTATTGGTGACAGGGAATGGATTACAATTACTCTGCGCCAAAATGCAGCGAATTACAGTTACAAATTGTTTTAGCAAAAGCAACAGTGACCGTCATTTGCCAGTTACACACTCCGGTTAATGCCAAGTTCTAGGCGAGTACACCAAGTCCTGTGGTATTTTCGCACTAGTGCCCTTGAACTCGCAGTTGGGCAGGTGCCAGTTCGAGCTCGTACTGCGCGTTGCTTAGCGCAGCTTGCAACACCGCGTTCCAACGCCGACACCGCGTTCCAACGTCGACACCGCGTTCCAATGCCGGCACCGCGTTCCAATGCCGACACCGCGTTCCACCGCGTTGCAATGCCGACAACGCGTTCCAGCAGACCCGCTCCGTGAATGTGTCTCTCTATTTCGCTGCGCTGAGCCGTGCTCCCTCAAGGGCTGCAGAAGATAGCGTCAACCTTTCCCTTTCCACACGAACCACTTACTACTATCTCCCGAGCATACCGCGCAAAACCTCCTCTTCATCTCGCGGAGCCTTGACACGAGCGCGTGCGAACGCGTACGAACGCGCCAGCTGTGGACAAAGACGACGCTCGAACGCAATCATATGGTTAGCATAAATGCATGTTCTGCAAGCGTGGCTGTATTGCCTAGTGGTTACGACGCTCGCCTTGGGACCATGGGTATGCCGGTTCAAATGCCGCCTTGGCAAGAAAGTTCATTTCCTTTTTTTATTTCTTCGTTGCTGCTGATGATGATAGTTTCTTGATAGGAACCACAAATTACGGCTTAAACAGCTTCGATGTTGAAAACAACTTGACGAAGGCGGGGAACGATCCTCCGTCTTCGCATTACGCCTGCGATGCTCTTACGAATTGAGCTACCGCGGCCCCGTTTTCAAATCCACTTTCTGAGGTTTTACTACTATAACCAAGGAGGTTTAAAAAAATTTTGTAACCTCCTTGACTATAACTAACCCGGGAGTGTTATTCAGCACCGCCACTCACAAACATTGGCGGCGGGTGATCCTTTCTGCCGCAGGCATGTGTGTGTGTGTGTGTGTGTGTGTGTGTGTGTGTGTGTGTGTGTGTGTGTGTGTGTGTGTGTGTGTGTGTGTGTGTGTGTGTGTGTGTGTGTGTGTGTGTGTGTGTGTGTGTGTGTGTGTGTGTGTGTGTGTGTGTGTGTGTGTGTGTGTGTGTGTGTGTGTGTGTGTGTGTGTGTGTGTGTGTGTGTGTGTGTGTGTGTGTGTAAGAGGGCAACTGATCAACAAACCCGTCACGCTACCTGAAGGAATCAGTGTTGCCGGATTCGAGAACCTTGTTATATAATGAACGAGGATAAAGGGAACCGAGGGGCCCGATTTTTATCGGACCCCTCGGTTTAGACCAGGGCATGTCCACACCATCTAGCTTAGACCAGGGCATGTCCACAACAGGTGTTTGACTGTAGCCGCGGAAGCTCGAGCTGGGAAATATGGGTATGTATCCGCAAATAGTCCACGGAGGTGTTGTGGCCAGGCATAGGTCATCGATGGGGTAAGTGCCGCCCCCACACGGAGTCTCCGCAACAGTACCTCCTCCTGGCGGGTAAGGCCGCCTGGGAGGTTTGAACCACACGGTGGAATTAAATCTCGTGTGGTGCGGCGGAGAATCTCCTTGCGGTGGAGGAAATCACCCTGGGGGTCACTTGGGAAAGGTGCTTCCACAGCTTGTGGCAGCTCACTGTGGGTGGCAGTGTCAGCTTGTATGTGGGCAGAAATAGTGTCCGGTGGAATCCACTATATCCGAAGATAACCGGGCATCTGTGCAGTCAATCGATGTATTTCGTCTGCGACAGGGTTGGCATTGCATACCTTCTGAATATTGTGTCATTGAGTTAAAGGCATGAAAGTGTCAGTGGAGCCGAGTTTTTTTCACGCAGGCATCGCTTTATGTACATGTTTGATTTATTAGCACATTTCGTCGCATCTTAAGTAAAGCTTTGTACGTTGTTTCACGAACGTATGGTTATTTAGATAGGAGCAGTCAAGCACACTGCATCTGCCATTTTTCCTGTTTGCCGCGCAAGTTAGCCGTGTGACATTCATACCGCGGTGCTTTTAAGACTTCGACAGGTTGGGTTTCGAAAGTTCTGCTCTCTGGCTCTTTTAAGGCACAGAAGTGCCACGTAAGAGCTTCGGTACTGCCTGTTCATGACTGCGTACACAACGGGATTTATGCAGCAGGACATCCAGGAGAGGATGGAAGCCGTCACGTGAATCCACGGAGTTCTGAAACAGAGATGCAGAATTAGACAATAATCTAAGGGAATTTGAGATACATGCTCATCACGTTATTTTTTGATCGCTTCAAGTTCACGAGTGAATAGCATCCTCTTCAACGTAGGTACAGATGCTTACAAGAAAATTGGCGGCGCAAGAAATTGCCGTCGCGAAGCTTGCGAACATCCAGTGAAACGTACCCACTGACCCAAGTTGCCGTGTTTATTGAGGAGCGGCAAATACGGCCCGCTTTTTTAGAATTCATTATTTTTGGGATCGGCACAGCAGAGTGACGTAGACTCGACTCCACACGAGCTTCAACATGCGTCTCTTGAAATCCACACGGACCTTGATTTGCAACTCTCGAAATCCGCAGGTGCATAGGACGGAGAGAGTGCAATATGTGTCCCTGGAGCGTTCGGTGAGCAATCCGAGCAAAGTGGGACAGCACTCGAACACCTTCCTGATACCACAAGTTTAGATTTCTTTTTTTTGACGTAGATCATTCATTACGTGTGCTGAAATTAAGCGATTCCTGTGAGCGGGTCATTTATTCAAGATTTCTTCATAGCTTCGATGTTAGCGCGTGGCTTTGCAGAACGCCGGCGTTCCCGTCAGTACTGGGTGCTTGCCGAAAACGATTATAGACGCAAAGAAAGAAAACTGGTCTTACAATGCCAATAATTCTATTCGCATTATTGGCACTCGCGGCACAACCTGACACATCACGACACAACCTGGCTGGCGCGCTCTTTAAGGGCTAATCTTTACACACAGAGAAATGTCCAGCCAACAAAGTCAGCGGGAGGATGGTCGGCGCAGGTAGCTTAGTTTGTAGAGCACCACACATGTAGTGCGGAAGGCGTGGCTTCAGCTGCGGCAACTTACCTTTCCGTCCTCTTTCATTTCCCTTTAAGTTTTAATTTTTACCTTTAAATTACACATAATTTACCCCCCCCCCCCCCCCCCCCATGTTTCTTTGTCTTCGTTGTCTGTTTCTTCATATGGCTCTGAAGCGACCTGGTTCCATATGTGAAAGCACTACAATACAATCCACATTCATTGCACGCATGCATTTGTCCACGTGCATTTATTTGTGCACGCCGTTTTCATGACCGATGGCAAAATGCGATGCTTTTAAATGCGAAGCATTTCTTGGCGAACATTTGCTATTTGTCAGTATCTATCTATCTATCTATCTATCTATCTATCTATCTATCTATCTATCTATCTATCTATCTATCTATCTATCTATCTATCTATCTATCTATCTATCTATCTATCTATCTATCTATCTATCTATCTATCTATCTATCTATCTATCTATCTATCTATCTATCTATCTATCTATCTATCTATCTAGCCGCCTACGTCTTTGTGCTCTTAAGGTCGTTTCGTTAACTTGGTATGTACCAAATTGGCATACTATGACAAATGTATATGACGAACATAAATGATACGTCATGACATGAATGTCATGACATGTAGGTCATGACTCATGAAACAGCCGCCTACGTCTTGGTGCTCTTAAGGTCGTTTCGTTAACTTGGTATGTACCAAATTGGCATACTATGACAAGTGTATATGACGAACATAAATGATATGTCATGACATGAATGTCATGACATATCATTTATGTAATGACATGAATGATCATTTATGTCATGACATGACCTACATGTCATGACATGAATGTCATGACATGTAGGTCATGACTCATGAAACAGCCGCCTACGTCTTGGTGCTCTCATGGTCGTTTCGTTAACTTGGTACAAAAATTGGTATAGTATGAGAGGAGTGCATGACGAACATAAGTGATAGGTCATGACATAAATGTCATGACACGCGTGTCATGTACGTCATGACAATGACACAGCGAAAAAGATTAACACTGAAAAACCACTGAAATGGGTTCGGGCGTGGGTACTAAGTGAAGGAAACACTAAATGATGCTGGTAGAAGTCATAGTCATGAGAATGACTCACCAAGAATAACAATGACTCAGCGAGAGAACATTAACGCTGAGAACCCACTGAAATGTGTTCTGACGTGGGTACTAAGTGAAAGAAACACTAAAGGATAATGGCAGAAGCCATAGTCTTGAGCATGACTCAGCAAAAATGACAATGACTAAGCGAGAAAACATTAAGGGCCCATTTACACTTGCGACTAGGCGAGGTCGCGCGACCAAGTTGGTCTCAAAGCGACCAGTCGCAAGTAGTCGCAAATGGTCGCTTTTCTCGAAATGCGACCGTTTCGGGCCAGTCGCTCACTGCTCGATTTTTCAGTCGCGCGACCGCAGTCGCAGAACAGCTGAACCAATCAGATGCGAAGGAACAGGACGTCCGTATACGCAGGCGCTTATTTTATGCGGCGATGACATTTCAAGCAGACGTGAACGGCATATCGTGATACATTTCGGTTTAGCGACTCGTCGGTCGCATTTGTAAGTGTGAACATCGTTCGTTTTGAGTAGCTTTCTGGTCGCCAGTCGCAATCGGTCGCGCGACCTCGCCTAGTCGCAAGTGTGAATGCGCCTTAACACTCATAAACCACTGCAATGGGTTCGGACGTGGGTACTAAGTAATGAAGGAAAAGGCTAAAGGTTCATGGTCGAAGTCATAGTCATAAGCACGACTAAGGCTTTCGCCTTAAGGTCTCTTAGGCCTAGCTAAAGGGACTCGTGAGGAACTCGTGACATGAATGTCATGACATGCGTGTCATGTAGGTCATGAAAGAACCGCCTACGTCTTGGTGCTGTGATGGTCGTTTCGTTAACGCACACTGCTTCGCATAACATCGATTCCCAAGGGGCGTGGGATCTGCCGGTTTTATTTCAATTCAAAGATGTGGACGCAGCAAACGTTTCTGGTACTTGCTTAAAAAATAACTACACGGGATTCTTAACGCATCAGCCGCGAAGGTGTCTAATCGTGCGAGCCGTTTAAGAGCTAAATCTATTTGCACAGAATGCAAACTATGGCTGTACAAATTAATCATAAAATCCGGTTGCAGAACCAGAGAGAGCAAAATGTAATGATGCGTACAAACATTGGAGGACGTTTAAGCTTCGCCTTTAAGAGTAGACCGCGATAGCATTGTCGGGACCCGTTCGCATTGCATCGTTCGCATCCGGCAAGTGGGCTTCATTCACTGCAACATAGAAGGTGGAAGAGCCAGCTTACGAAGACCAAGCTTACACCGATCCCCTTAAAGTCGGCTTCGCTTTTAAACAGAAATTCATTGCTGGGAAGACGTTTTTCCAGGGCCAATATAAGTATATATAGTCTTATATTAAAATGTGAAGGCCCTAGGACCTTTTTTCATTATTTTAATAATTGTTTGCTATTGCCCCGACGTGTGCGCGTGCCCAGAACGCATTTGGTCGGCCAAGTCCCCATTTGACCTGCCGAGGATGTCAGCGCCATCCGGATAAGATTTTCGCAAGTAGGCTACCCGAGTGAGCCGGTGTTTTTATGGTAGAAATGCTGGCAAAAGAGGTTTGAGTTTCCTCGTAACAGAATTATGTTTTCTCGTACATTGAAATAACAGTCCGACGCCACCATGTCTGTAGGTTGTGCTTAAGTTGTACTTTACAGTTTTTCTGACGGATTTCACTGTTATAAATTCAATTTTTGTTCATGAACAACTTCCACCACGACGAAGGGCATGCGCGGTCGGGGTGGTTCGGAATAATTTTTTCCGCCGCGGACGCCGACATCGCACGCCGACGCCGGATTTTCTGTGACACGGGGCCCTTAATGCTATCGCGTTAAAAAGTACCATAGCTTAAGCGATGCTTTAAGGTTATGTTTGATGTCATGATGAAATTTTGGATACATGTTTGATGTGTTTGTATATGTAGCACGTGAAAAAGCAGCACGGGAAAGAATGTAGACAACGGAGGTCATTTTCGCGCTGGTTTGTCCCTAACGTTCTGTGTGGAGAGCACTCGTCTTCTTCGCTGTAGTGTTTGCAAGAAGATGCCCCGCTACAGAACTGTAAGAAGACGTCCCAGGATGGTGGTGGTGGTGGTGGTGAAACTTTATTTCCAAAAAGGGTCCTGAAGGACCCTTGACTGTTCGTCAAGGTGTAGAGGGCACCTCCCACGTCGGGACGGGACCTCGCACGTCCCATGATGCACCGTGACTTTATACATGCAACCATGCATGCTTGGCATTCATGAATTGCAATCAGCCTTTCAACGTATTTTAGGAACGACGATCTTAATACGCGTAAGTCGTGCGTTTTCCTCCACGAAATTCCACCTACGCATAGCGCTGAAAGTTATTGCACCCATGCTTTGCATGGTCGTCTGCTGTCTCAGTGACGATCGCAGGCATCATCCCCGTTTGAGGCGTGTTGGCCGTCCTTGACGCTTAAACCGAGCTAACGTTTCTTGCGAGGCATTTAGAGCATGAACCACTCCGGTTGTATAACAAACACTATATTAGAAGCTGTAGCAGCGGCTGCTTCGAAGCCTTTCGACGGCCTGGCCAACGTTATATTCTAGACATGCGAGTCGCATTCGAGCCACACAGGAACACGAGATCTCCTAGCTGACGACTCGCCCAACGCCTGCTGCAACACGTACTAAAGCACTGTCCGGGGGCATGCATCCTTCGCCAGAACTATCCTGGCTTACGTCCATGGTCTACGAGGTCGTGCAGCGTCTGCTAAAGCATCACATTGTAAAGTTTTAAAGCCAAACCTCCAGAGATGAGCCATTCTTTGTTCAGTCTTTGCAATACAAGCGTCGTTCGGGAGCGAGAAGAATCAGGAAAACCGAGAGGATAGGTTTCTAGTAACAATCATATGAAGCCAGACCACAATGATGCTAAAAAAAGTATGTTGGAAACGAAGTATTCCTTTAATCGAAACGTAAAATGAAACAAGAATTAGGGGTTAGATTTTCGATAAACCTATGTTTATTGAAAATTGGTTGATATACTGAATCCTGGACAAGGGGGGGGGGGGACGAAAGTGGGACAAAAGATCGGAATAAAATACAATAAAAGAACAACGTCGTCCGTGTTATTTGTTGCACCCATGCCATGCCGGAAAATTATCACTTAGCACTTTTTCTCTCTACGTATAAGAAATGACCGTCGACCTCTTCTTTCGGTGGAGCACATACGCAAAAAAAATGCACACCTTATAGAATCACAGCGCAATTTCCAGCTAAACTATTTATTTCGAACAGTTGTAATAAGAATCTAGGTTGGCTGTAAATAACTCACATACTTTAAAGTATTGCCCTTATATGACTGGTCTGTTTGAAACATTGCCTTCATTTAACGCTTTCGAGCACTTGTTAGGAAAATTGGAAAAGAATTGACCCGCAGTCACATTACTTCGCGAGAACATTGGCCATAATACACGTCACGCATAGAATAACCCCTATTTCCCTTATGGGGAAACTATTTTAAACGTTCCATGCTAACTTCTCTTAACGGGCCGAAAACGAGGGTTTAGCAATTTTTGTTTAACTCATAAGAGACAAACATGATTTCAAATTTCCCTGCATATTGCCTGTAACATTCCCCAAATTTTCTCAAAATACAAACTTTTTGAGCTGTGTATTCTTTTTCTGAAAACTGGCATATAACGATATTGAGCGCTTCTGGTCGCATGAACAGATTCGCTGTAAAATTTGTCATTTGGCCCTCGGTGAGCTTTTGATACATTATTGTGCCACTTTAAAACGTTATCCCACTAAAAAAAGGGTGGGTGGGATAACAGCAAAGTGTCATGTAAAGCGCAAAAGACACGGACAGGGAAAAGAATGAGGACATACAGAGCGCTTACCTTTGCGAGCGCTCTTTATGTCCTCATTTTTTTTTTCACTGTCCGTGTTTTTTGTGCTTTACCTGCCTTAAAATGTCGCCGTACCAACTAGTTCATATACAGGCTCTAGTCAATACTTATTTTGTTAGAGAGCGCACATATGATTGAAAATTGCGCTGCAATCGCCATGACACCACTTACGTAAGCTGCTTCTCTAGAAGGTTGGCCACGAGCAAGGGCAAGAAGCAGAGAAGAAAGAGCGCAAAGATGACCGCCATCGTACGGGTGACGCGCAACTCTTCCTCCCTGTGATGCGAGAACGGGCTGCGCAGCCTGGTCCTGCCGGTGTAGGAGGCCAGTCTGCGCGAACTGCGCTGAATCTGCACAGGAAACATATCTCGCAATTGGCTCATCTAATTTTTTTTATTTACGTATATAATTCAATTCTGTTGGAGCTTTTCTAGAATCAAAGGAAGGATTGGCTATCTGTCAGAATACGCAAACTTATTCCTTCAAGCATGTTAAGTTGTTTCCGGGCTCGTATCTACTGCACAAATTCATTGGCCTCCTATGTCAAAAGTACTGCAGGGGTCCACGTTGTCTAAGGGTGAGCTGCAGTCCGTTCATGCTTCGCGAAATCTGCAAATAATTTTTAAGAAATCTAGAATTTCGTTGTCGTAACTGCCGGAGTGACTGGCAGCAGGTGATATAAAAGTGATATCATCTGCATCAAGATGGCGTGCCGCATTGGTTCAACAAACACGCCGCGATGGCAGTCACGCCCAGAACGAGTAGAAAAAGCCAAGATTGGCAGGGGTGGCCAAGAACGCAGATCCCAGCACAAGCAGAGTAATTTTGAGGCCATTCAAAGAGGACTACCATAGAGATTATGAGACCTCACGAACGTCAAAGGTTCACTGCACTACAGCCTCTGAGCAATGCAAAGTATAGCAAAGATCATAAGTAAACGTGACTCGTTTTCGCGTGAACAAAAGGTCTCCCTTTGACAGGCCTCCGAGTTCCTGGCATGTCATTGGCCATAGGACCTGTTGATAAAGCCCGGCGACTTCTTTGTGACGACTTCATGGGCAACCGAAATCGACTGCACAACACTGCTTTGCCGGACTGTCTTTCGCTGAATGTGGCGCTACCGAGTGAGGGGGGAGGAGGAGGGGTTACGTTACCTTGTAGTAGATGCGCCCGTAAGACGCTATGATTCCCATGCAGGGCACCAGGAAGGCTAAGGCGAACAGGAATATCTTGGGCGAGCGGCCGTCCTTGCTCAGCACGGTGCACGAGAAGGTCGGCCTGTGAAGCCCGAAGCGGCCCCACCAGCCGAGCAGCACGGGCAACAGCACGCCGAAACCAAGAAGCCAGCACGAGATGACCGCCACCACCGTGCGCCGCCCAGAGAACAAGCGGTCGTGCCGACGACGCGAGCTCACCAGCACGCCCCTGAAAGATAAAAAAAAAAAAGGACTATCACAGGAAACCGTAAAGGAGCACTAAGGAGAAATATTAACTGTAGGATTCTCAGAGCGCTGCGGCGCCATCTATAGTGTCATTTCAGGCACTCTATGATCATTCAGTATTTCCCAGACGATGCTGAGTATTTTTTGGAAGATATCGCTATGAGTGAGCGCGTATCAAGGCGAGCGCGTTGGAAGACTGGGGTGGCACAGGCAGCTGACGAGTGAGACATGGACGTTGTGCGGCCGCAGAAAGTTACCGCGGATAGGCTTTGGGATGAACTGTGGGCTCAGCAGGTTGTACGGTTATTCCTGTCACTTAGTGTTTTTGCGTTAAGCTGCCGCTTTTAACACGAAAGTGTTTTATGCCGGGGTCCACCAAGACTTCACTGACGTATTTCCGTCACGGAAATACGTCATAGAACATAATACAAAGAAAGAAACCAGAAGAAAAAGTTCCACAAACATGCAAAATTTGGAAATCGAACCCACGACCTCTCGGTCCGCGACGATAGATCGCCGAGCGTTTAACCCATTGCGCCACAAACGCATTTGCAGAGAGCTACACAGACGCGCCTTATATATCTAACACTCCTCCGTGTACCCGCGCTCTTGCTCGGGGCGGTGCCGCCGCCTACGAGCAGAAAAGAAAAGTACTGCATTATGACACTAACGCTACAGTGTACACTGTACTAACGCGCACCGACAGTGAACGCTTCGGTGGTCTCAGCACTACGACGCCTCGATGCCAGCATTCGAAGGGACGCTGGCATCAAGAAGCACTACCAACGCCACCTAGGTGGCGTTCACCGTACTCAGCACAGCGGAGCGTGGCCTCCGCAATTAGCTCTGAAAATGTTTCTGAAGTTGATCGCGGAGGCTGCAATTACGACGCGCTGTACGCGCTGATTTGACTCGGTGACGATTCAGTTACGTGCTTTGTCTTGCGCGTTGTATTAGTGTGTCAGTTACGTGCTTCGTCTTTCGCGTTGTGCTAGCGTGTGCAGCGTAGTGCAGCTTCCATATGCACGACGGTTGCTCATGGTCATCGACGTTGGTAGTCGTGATGGAGGAGACGTGCCACCAGGCGTCAGCGTGGGTGCATCAACGCCTAAGGGCGCTTTAGCCACAAAACACCAATAGACATTATATATCAATGTGCAATAAACATTACACTACTTCTGTGAAGACACGTTTCACTTTCGTGTTCTATACCGATTCCTATATAAGAGGGATCAACCACATTTTTTTTAAATAAATGTCCCACCGCTAATTTGCGTCCTTGAAGCCCACGACCTCAGCAGTAGCGTCACTGCAATAGTTAAACTTGACCCGAAGACGATTAATACCTTTATATATAGAAATGAGAACATAATAGACTCACCAGTGAGCAAAACTATGGTATGCCAGAAAAATCTCAATGCCAATTTCTGGTGACGGTGCCAGACGATACCAGTCTTGCGGCACCAGCTCAGTTCCTGGACCATCTCAGATCCCTAGACACTGGCAAAAACTACGTAATTAACATTTTGTATGTAGACAACGGGTGCTCATTTAAGCATAAAATAAAAAGGTCATCCTGGCAACTTTTATAGGGTTTCACTGCACGAAATGACTGGCGCAAATACCACCAAGTAAGTGACGTCGTTATGACTGCTTAGTCGCCGCGGTTCGAGAGCGAGCTTTAAAGGAATTAGCTTCTTCAGTTTCTCCCTAGTGATGAATCCTTCCCCGCCGGATAACCGCCAAGTTTTAAACGAACAGCAATACCAGTGTCCATATTCGTTTAGTGTTTTTTTTTTCTCATTAATGTCTCTAATTCCTGCAAAGAGAAAATTATGCGAGACACAAGGCGTGAGCGTGAAATGCAGGGAATTTATCTACATACTTACTTCATGCTTCAATGGTCTTACGCACACTGCGTAGACCACAAAACCTCCTGGTGTCTGTCCTGGTGAACCTCCCAGACCACGCTGGGAGGTTCACCAGGACAGAGCCTGGTTGGCTACTCTGCACTGGGGTAAGGGGAAGGAAAATTTAAAGAGAAAGAGGGAAAATCCACTGTGAAACGTGCGGGACTTGAAAGACTATCTGTGCTGATGCACAGGTGCAATATTGCAAAGGTCACTGCTCACGTGATCTCACACATGGCGCTCCGTAGATATCAATCGATTCAACCAAGGTTTCCAAACTGTGGTCGCTCTGGTTTACTCACGTCCACCGGTGGACAAATGAACTCGCAAGTCTAGAGCTCACTTGCATGCACTCTGGAGAACGTACCAATACTCAACACATATTATGAACCTGCTTCTCCCCCGCCCCTTCCAAGACTTCTCCAACCGCTCATCTCCTTCACCGGATTCACACTACACACTGCAACCCCCCCCCCCCTTTTTTTTTTCAGAGTAATTATTTCTGACAATGACGCTTGGCAGAACGAAATTGCCACGTATTTATTGGACAAGCTAAATCTCTTGAGATCAGAGATCTGTTTTTAGTAAAATGTTCTAACTATATTTTAAGACTTTGTGATAGCACCAAGCCCAGCGAGCCGCTCGTGTCAGTGGAGCCCTGACTAGGGGCCCCAACCATGGGACCTCAAATTTTGTTTTATTCATTAAAGTTTCTCTCTCTCTCTCACGACGACAAGGGGTTGAGAGGCTTCTCAGTCAACGTCAAGGACTTGTGCTATGTGCTCCCTCATTTTACCTGTTAAAATGCGTCGAAAATAGCACAGACGAGTTCGGAGTGCTTAAGCTTGCTAATGTAGCTGTCATTTCGGCCAAAATTTTTTAGATATGTTGAAATTTTGCGTATCTTCAACTTTCAACCAGTGGAACAAAGGTGTATTCCTGTAAAAATGGGGGGTTTGCATTGGGTCCCGCCTAGCTGCTGTGTTAAGCAATTTATCTTTAGATCAGCTAGACAGAGGCTTGCGAAATCGTTTCGAAGGACCAAATGTACGAAAAGGGTTTAGGAATGTGGACGATTTTATAGCGTTTATTGACTGAACGTTTGAACGTTTCCGAGAGGAGCGTGCTGCAGATTTAAATATGTGTCTTCACAGTCTTCATCCCCTTGAAGTCAGAGTTGGGCGGCCGGTATATGAAATTTCAGATTTCTTGATTTGAAGTTCGCATGCTTCGACCACCGGCTGTCCTGGTGCTATAACCCTCGGACGAAGAAAGCCCTTCTTCTACTTTGTTCCAGCCATTCGAAACTAGTCAAGAGAAGCATAAAGAATATTGCAACGAAGTGAGATCGACGAGGACGCGGAGCAGCACCAACAAAAGCACCTTATCAGTCATCAACAAAACCAACAACGTCTTCTTCGTCTCCACGCTTAACCTAAAAACCCGCGCTACTTCAACCTTGTCCCCACTGGCACATACCCGCGGCAATATAGTTGTTCCATTGGCTCCCCCAGTAGAAAAAAACAAAACAAATCATCGTCCCGATAACAGAGGCTTGGCAAACTGCGATAAAGAAAAAATACTACATCTCCCGCTAAAGGGAACCATGTGTGGATGCGAAGCAGCGCGGAGATGGTTAGCTTGAGCGTGAGATGGTTTCGCGGCAGCGGCCCGAGCGCTCATCGCGGCGCTGCACAGGAGAGAGAATGAGGCGCGCGCGCTCCGTCATTTTCATACCGCGGAACTACCGTGGCGCCCCCAGCGGAGTATACGGCTGTCGCACCACGTGTCGTGCGCGCCGCTCCGGGTTCCTAGAGGAGAGGAAGGGGGAGCGTAGGAGAGGAGAGGGGGCGGGGACGCGCATGCGCTGTGGGGGTGTGGGACGCCGCGGGACGGAGGGACGGACAAAGCCCCCGCCACAAGCTGCTTCGCATCTAAAAAAACTGCGCAGTCTTGTCAGTCTTCATAGTACGACTTCATACGAAGCCGCGGGTATGTGCCAGTGGGGACGAGGTTGAAGTAGCGCGGTGTTGAAGTAACACTGGCTACCTCGTCTTTCCACGCTCGAGCGCGTGCAAACTAACACGTGCAAGGTTCACTCCTACGAACGCAGTGGTGAACGGGTTTCAGTCCTTGGAGTCAACTCGGCGTTAACGCAATGTCTGAAAGTCCATCTCATCACAGTATGGCTTGTTTATGAAAGTAAAGGCTGCTGTTCTTAGTAGCACTACGTGCGTGTATTCTTTTGTGCCTTCTCGTGTCCTTGTTTTTTGCCTCCGTTATAAATCACTGGTTTCAGTATGAACAACCAACAAGCCCACATCGCCACTCTTGTTGACGGTAATGCATTTAGCATTGAGTCAATATAGCGAGACAATGTATTGCCACCGTCGAAACGAATTATGTATGAGGCGTGTACTGCTGCGAGATTCCTCTTTAGCGCTTCCATAAGAACATCGGCACCATCTAGCACCGACGCCTCGAAGCCTGCACGTGGCCTCCGAAATGCACGGCACGTCGGTGCGTGCGAGCGCTGAGAAACGCATCATGCGGCAGCCGGGCTCCTCACTCGCGCTTCTTTCTGGACAGGCAGCGCCATCTAGTGGAGCTTCCGAGAAGTCTGCGCGTGACCTCCGAGACGAGAAGATGCGAACGCTGAGAATTGTTCGCTCGCTTGCCGCACACCTAGTGGCACATACTCCGTGACCCAAGTTGGCGACAGGTTTACTGAAGAGCGGCACATACCCGGTGCATTCATGGCGCAGCTCGCGAAAGGGCTGGCGTGAAAGACGTTCGTGGAAACGAGGTACATAACGCAATGCAGCTTGACCCGCCGCGGTGGCTTAGCTAAGGCTATGGTGTGGCGCTGCGAAGCCCGAGGTCGAGGGATCAAATGCCGGCCGCAGCGGCCGCATTTAGGTGGGGAATAAATGCAAAAAGGCCCGTGCATTGGGGTCACGTTTAAGATCCCCTGTGGTGAAAATTAATTCGGAGTCCCCCACTACAGCGTGCCTCATAATCAAATCGTGGTTTTGGCATGTAAAACCCCAGCATTCATTTCAATAGTGTCGCAGCCTAGTAAAGTGTCGGGTGGCTGTCCTTGAGGAACCCTTGCGCCATGGGTTCGTTTCCGCCCAACACCGAAGAAATATGAAGGATGTTTTCCGTCATTATAGAGCGGCACATTCCCAGGGGCACATACCTAGTTACCCAAGTTGGCGTCAAAGACGTTCATTGAACAGCGGCATAGACCGAGTGGCGCATACTCCATGCTCCAAGTCGGCGTCGAAGAGTCATTGAACAGTGGTACCCATCCAGTCCCGCATCTACAGTGACCCATGTCGGCGTGAAAGATGTTCTTTGAAGAGTGGCGCATATGTACACATTGCCACATACTCAGTGACCCAATTTGGTCCGACGGTTGGTTTCGGACCTTGTTCCCGCAGCACGGTAGCCCGATGGGCTACCCATTCAACCTGTGACTCTGGTGGGCGGCGAAACGGTTAGATACATACACAGATAGCTAGCCCCCGGATAGTGCGTGAAGTACCCTAGGAATGCCAACGCATTAAAAAAGTTCACGCAGTCCTGATTGATGCAGGTACTGCTGCAATGCATTAGCACACTTGTCAGTATATCCAACGAGCAAAGCGACGCCAACTTCGGTTACTGGATATGTGACAATAGGTAAGTGCCGCTTTTCAACGATTCTCTGTCACGCGAACTCTTCAATGAACCTTTTTCACGCCAACTTGAGTCACAGGGTGTATGCTATTTGCTATTTCCTGCCTTTTATAATAATCATTATATAAAACATATAATCAACAATTACGCAACAAATATAAGATGCATTGCGAATAGTAATTAAAGCTGCCACGCATCTCTAAAGGATGGATGGATGCACAGACAATTTTGTTTTTCATCTTCAAGACACGTTCACATTGACAGTGAAGCAGCGAAGACCTCGCGGAGCGGTCATGGCGGGCGGAAAACCAGACAGCGAGCGTGATCGTTCTAGGACAAATTTTTGCCCCTCGAACAAATATTTCGCCTGCAGCTTGCAAAATTGCGACGTTGTCGCATATCGTTTGCCAGTCCTCGGATTGACGTTGTGCTTGATCTTGGTGTAGCGGGAATCGTTTCGCAAGATGATGAGATTAAGGTGAGAGGTGTCCAGCTTAGTATGCAACTCGCGTGCTTTTGAGCAACTTTCCATAGCTCGTTTTGCAGCTTGAGGATAGGTGCGACAGATAAACGGTGTTCGCTATATCGTGTTTCATCCGCGCACCTTCATTAAAAAAAGAAAAGTCGCAGTTTCTCCCGAAAGGCAAAGAATCGATCGCGATAGCAAATTACTAGGCACCTATACGAAGTAAGGAGAGTAGTTTTATTGGCCGTATAAACTTGCAAACATTCGCTAAGTAGCTAAATTAAGCATGGTGTTCATCTTCTTCATTCTGGGGTTTTACGTGGCAAAACCAGTTCCGATTATGAGGCACGCCGTAGTGGAGGGCTCCGGATTCATTTTGACCACCTGGGGCTCTTTAACGTGCACTACAACGCAAGCATACGGGCGTTTTTGCATTTCGCCTCCATCGAAATGCGGCCGCCACGGCCGAGATTCGATCCCGCGACCTCGTGCTCAGCAGCGCAACGCCTTAGCTGAATGAGCCATCCCGGCGGGTAATTAAGCATGGTGTCACGCGCGTACTGGCAAACACGAACTCATCTCACTCGATAACTGCGGACACTCGCTGTCAAAACGGTCGCGTAAAGAAGCGCAATTGCAGCAACAGCGAGCGAATTGGCCTACGTGCTGCCTCTCATTTGAGCACGAACTAAGCGGCGACAACACAGCGCACACGAAGCTATTGGTCCTCGACCTAGGCTATGTCCCCATCACAAATCGCTTTCAAGTTAAGGCCCGGACGGCCGCGCTCAGCCGCGCCTACGCAGCCGCCGCCGCCGCAGTAGAGCGCCCCCCGGTGCCTTGCGCGCGATGGAAGACGGTGCGCTTCCTCCCCGTCTTCCTTCCTCGCGCGCAAGATCGCACGCGTTCACTCGCACACACAGCATATACGGCGCGCGGCTACGATATTATCGGTCTTTCACTTTAAACGGAACATCATGGAGACGCCGACGGCGGAAATGCGCCTGCAGTATCCAGATAATTGTTATCGCGATATAAGGATCACGTCTATACGCTTGTGCGTCGTATACAAATATCGGCGCTCCGAAAGAAATTGGCAGTTTCGCCCGAAGAGCGAAGCCCTGATTGCAATAGGAAGGTGTAGCGTTACGCTTGAAATTCTCGTACGGTGTTCTAACTATACGCGTGTTCGACTAACGCGGACGCAATATACACGGGTGCGCCAAAATTTCAGGCACCCTTAAAAGCTTTGACACGCCGTGTTGGGCCTGCATGACATCACAAAGGCGCCACTACGCAGCCCGTAAAGAGCCGCGCCAGTAAAATTACATCACTTTCAGGTTTGAGCACTGATGTTGTTTTGCACTTCAAGTGCTTAACAGACAGAAGATTTAGGATAAAAGGCATGTGTTGTGAGCGTTATGTTTCATGAAGTTTGTTTGCGGGCTGCCATTCTCAAAGTTCTGAGGAATAATTTAGTCAAGAACGTAAGACCTGGCATGGGCAATTTTGGTGGTAGAATAGTGTAGCACTATAACCCGCACAGACAGTATGGCATATAGCATGGCATGCTACATAGCATACATATAGCTAAATATATTTGGAGCATCTCACTGCAACACCGACGCCGACGACGAAAGTTCACTTGCAGTGTTCTTATAATTGCTGTCGCAATAAAAGGTTATGATACGCGATATTTCTCTGGCGCAAAGCCAAATGGCAAGAAAATTAAGCGTTGCTCGCAGGGCGTTGGTCACCTAGAAGCAGGGTATATCCCCCCGGTAAACCTTACCGCCCGGAAACACATCTTGAAGGCACGTAGTGAGAGCGACGTACAGAAGCGACGAAAGCGGCGACATTTAAGCTGGATTCACACGACGCATCAAATTCCGGGAACAAGGCTCAATGCCGCCCAATCATGCCGCTCACAAGGACGAAGCAGTGCAGTTCACTGCGCCACGTCATGCTGGTCCGCTGAATTTGGTCTGTCTTAATTTAACAGCGCGGAATCGCTGTACGCGGAAACGTCGCCGGCTTTTGCCGGTCCTCTCTCTCACTAGGCCGGTGCTGACATGCCCTTACTCTTTCTTTCACAGCGTAAGCTGTTATGGGCTATTCCAATAGCCACTTCGGTTCGCGATGGTGTCCGCCGCCGCCGCCTCCACACACCGATATCGAGTACTATACGGTCCGACCGTGCCGGTGTCCGTAACCGCTATCGCTCGAAATGCGAAAAAAAAAAGTACCCGGTTCCCACCGGGATTGAACCCGGGCCCGCTGCGCCAGAGTCAGACACTCTATCACTGAGCCACGCAAGCGCTTGCTATCATGCAGCGAAAAAAATGCCCAATAAACGCGGCCTAGCGCGCAATCAATGCGATCCCGAGCCTCCGCCAGTATGGTGGTGCCATCTAGTTAAGGCGCCTGCAAACGCAGCGTGCCCGACATGGAAGTTGCATATAGCAGTTGCTTGCTGCATGTAACTGGACCTCGCTAACTCAAGCAGGCTAGGTGACTATTTGTCACAGTTTTGAAGATTCCAATAAACAATCGTCATCATCATCATCAACAACAACAACAACGACATACCGTGCCACGGGTCAAGGGGTGTGAGATGTGCGCCACGTATTCTGGATACATATTCTGTACATGTTATGGCGTCTCCACGCAAGGTACGATCCGCTGCCGAAGAAGCGAATCGTAGAGCTACGTGCGCGGCTACAACCAGGCATCATCGGGCTCAGCAGACAGATGTGCGGTGAGCATTACAAGCCACAGCTCGCCGTCGACACCGGGCGGACAGTTGAGATCGTTCTCGTCAAAACGTGGCGAAGAGACTTTGCCGCGAAGACACTGTTGTGCGTGGTGCCGCAATTGGAGCTACTCTTGAGCCGCTCCACTGTGCTGCGTGTGCCGCGCAGGCCTGTGACTTTTTTTCCGTACTCCTCCTCCTAAGGTCTTTCGGTGTCCAATATCTTTCCTTAAGTGGAGTAGCATTTAGGAAATTATATGTAAGTGCCGGCAGAGTTCTCATCTATACATCATCTCTCAATAAACAAGCGCAAGCCCACCTGCTGACGGAGATGCCGGTCATCGAGAATATGGATGTGGCCACGTTCCCATAGAAGAAGAAGCCGAAAACGACGCACATGTCGTCGCCGAACATCCAGCAGCGGCGGAAGTAGCGCGTCGCCGTCAGCGGCAGGTTGACGGCGCAGAAGAGCAGGTCGGCGCAGCACAGGCTCAGCACGAACGCCGTGGTCGGGCCGCGCAGCCGCCGGTTTCGGCCCAGCGACACCAGCGTGAGCAAGTTGCCCGGCACACCCAGAAGCACGAATAGCGCACAGCAGGCACCCGCGATGTAAGAAAGGTCGCGAGGGTACTCGAGAGCGTCGTCCACCGGGCACGTCCCCGCCGTGGTCGAGGTGACGTTCTCCTTTGGAAGGTAATGAAGCAATGCACGCGGCAATTAAAGGGCCACTAAAGACAAACACCAATTCAATTTAAACTGAAAGTACAGAGTTGGGCTAATACCAAATTTCTTGAATACGAATCGACTACGAATGGTAAGAATCGTATATCGCATCTAATATCGAATAGTTAAATGCGGCGGCAAATATTTACAGCAGGAAGATTTATTTCTGCATAATTAGCTACCACGGCTATAGTGACTAGTGCAAAAAAAAAAGGGGGGCAGCTAGCTATAACTGACAAGGGATCCGTTTTAAGCACATCACTGATTGTAACGAAAAAAAAAAAAAAACCTGCACTAATAGCCGCACAACCAATTTGGAACGGAGCCATCATTTTTATTTTGCCGGAATTTTTTTAAATCTCCTGTTGCAGGTAACATAATTCTATAGTCCTTGTGCTGGATTATACAGAGAGGCGGACATAACTTGCGCTTGGAACAAGTCAGGCTATATATTTTGTATTTCGCCTGATTGCGTAACCTGTCATTATTAATCAACTTCTCAAATATTATAATCAGAGCAATGTTGTCGAGGAGATAATTGTAGGCCATCACGAAAAATTTCCGATCCATCTTTCTGTCACTCTATATAGACCTGCTACGTAAGTTTTTTTACAAGCCTGAAAGAAAGTCTGTGGGAAAAAAAGGTCCGCGTGACTAGTCGCGCGGCAGTTTTCAATTTATTAAAGTTGATTAGTGAATAAGTAACTATGTCATGAGGCGAAATACCAAGAAATAATCTAACTTGCTCCAAGCGGCGGCCAACAACATCACCTTGTTTCTGTCCAACTAAGCGGCACTCGCATATTTTTAAAATTTGGCGCAGGCTACCTGGGCCACCTTGTATATGAAGTGGCTTAGATTCCGCTTGACACCGGATAAATTGGAAATACTTTTTTTGTCACTGAGGAGTGACACACACCCACTCGCCCATACCCAGTGACCCAATTAAGCTGGCGTGAAAGAGGCTCATTGAAGATCGACGCATAGCCAGTGTCACATACGCACTGACCCAAGTTGGCCCGATGCTTGGTTACAAACTTGGTTACCGCAGAATGCTCCACCCATCAGACCAGGGGTTCCAAAATTTTCTGGCCTTGGGGAACCCCACCTGCCTTCACAAAGTGCCGCCAGAACCCCCCCCCCCTCTCTCTCTCTTCCTTATACTCCTTTTCCCCATCGATGTGCTTCTCCACGGTCACGCAATGATTGTTGCGACGAATGAACTGAACCGCTTAAAAATTGGAGGTCGCTTAAGCCTCGCCTTTAAGAGTGGAACGCGATGGCGTTATCGGGCGCCGTTAGCATGGCATTTTTATGAGTAGGCTTCACTGCAACACACAACGTTTGAAAGCCAGCTTACAAAGACAAAGCTTACACCGATCCCCTTAAAGTCGGCTTCACTTTTAAACAAAAATGCATTGCTGGTAAGACAATTTTACAGGGGCAATATATGCCGTCTTATATCAAAATGTGAAGGCCCTAGGACATTTCTTTATTGTTTTAATAATTGCTTGCAATTGCCCCGAGGCGGGCGAGTGTCCAAAACGCATTAGGCAGGCTAAGTAGAAGTTTGACCTGCCGAAGAGGCGAACGGAGGAGGCGAGACCATCTGGATGGTGTTTTTGTAAGTAACCTATACCCGGGCGTGCCGCTGTAGCATGGTAGAAATGCTGGAAAAGGGGTTTGTGTTTCCAGCGCCGGATTTTCTGCGACACGGGGCCCTTAACGCTCTCGCGTTAAAAATGAGAACAAAAGAAGTGCAGAAATGATTGGATCATTTAAAAAGAATAATCATTGTGCGGCTCAGTTGCAATTACGCCTGAGGTTGCTTGTGCAGTCGTCGTACTTCCTATGCGGACTGCGTGAAGAGATATTTAGCGTAAAATTAAGCTGAAGTGAAAATAATCCTACATGCCCTCATTACCGTCTTGATGGCTACTATGTTGTGCATGAGCACGTTTAAGCAATTTCACCAGAAATCTACTCGCCAGTTACGGAAACACACTGTCCAAACTTGAACGCCATTTGAGCGAAACAAGAATAAACAAATCAATGCCGGGTCAGCTTGGAGTCTCCCATATTTACGGTTCAGCGCGTTATCCGTGATCTCGAACGACGTCATGATTGACCGGGGAACTTACGATTGCAGAATAACATCAGAATTATTTTTTTCCTGCACTGCTCCGCGCTGAAAACTGATCCGTGACGACATCAGCGTTTTTTTTTTTTTTTTACCGCAGGCGCGCCCTGCATGCCCTTATACTACGCCGACGGCCATTGTCATACCTCGACTACGAGTCGACACACTGCTAGATTCGAAAGTTGCTGTCAGCCTGCAGGACACACAAGTCCATTCTCGTTCAGACCATCCTATGAGCAAGAATGATGCACGTCCAGTATGGACACTGTGGGCCCGCGATTCGCACAGCCTTGAACGCTGCTGTCACGATGGTCTTTCTCACAAAGACTACCGAAGTGCGGATGTGCTAGTTTTAATAGTTAAATTCAAATTATAATGCAAAACATCGGCGGAACCCATCTCACGATCACTGTCAACGGTAATATACTCTCAAATATTTGTCGATTGTCGAGAAGAAACTAGAATGACAGCTGAACAAGGCAGCAAGTCGCTAAAAGGTCGGCGCGTTTAGCCTTCTCTAGTCTCTTGAACGTCTAGCTGCCACACTGCGATTGCCATCACACTGCAGTGGAGGCTAGCCTTCCACGGAAATGTGGATACGACTGGATACCGGATACGTACGACCTTAGTCACAGTCCATTCGGGACGTTATAATCAATCTACCGGTTGATCAGTAAACCATTCATTCAGTCAACGTCACTCAGTCCCTCAGTCAATGGGAAACGCACGCGTGGTCTTACCATTTTCGCAGGCCTCTTGGACGGTGGCGAGTTTTTTTGCAGCTCAGCAGTCTCGTCGTGTTCACGTAGTACATGACGAACCAACGGACGGCTCCAAAAGCGAGGGGCGTCGAATACAGCGTTGACGGCCGCTTTCGTAAACACTATAGCAATGCCCTCGGCGACACATACGTCCCCAGTGATTCACGTGTAGATTTTTGCAGATGGCCACAATGCATATATACAGATTCACCATCATCCGCTTGCGGCGTGCAATGCTTAATGCGACATTTCCGGCACTGTTGGTATGAGCTTTCACGCAAGCATGTTTTTTTTTTTTTTTTTTTTGAAAACGAGGCAATGGCGGAGTTTGGTGCAATCATTGCTCATCGGCGCTCAAAACCAAAACAAAAGAGAGGGAGAAAGAAAGCAGACTTCAGCGATTCCTTCGGTTCGGAACACATTTGCTGTGACAAAACAACATTTAACCACAGTGAAGACCACCACCTTCTGCTTGCTTGCTGTTTTTTTCTCGTATAATTACACTCATCCACTCAGCCACGTTTGTGACAGTGATGTTCATCCTATGGATACGCGAGTGCTTAGCAGGTGCTTGCATGGGCGAAGTCTGCAGGTGCAGTGTTATTTGTTTATTCTTAGCAAGGTGGAAATACACATAGATAATTACTTTACACAGAAGCAACAGAAAACAAAAAATGAACAAATTGAAGGAGTCAAGAACACACTAAAACACCACATAACTCCGTCAGGCCACATGGCCTTTAGCTCTTGTTCCTCTTTCTGTAACAAAGAGAGAAATAAACCTCAATTTCAACAACAAAATGCTATAATATTACCTCGATATCACACCAATTTCGCCGTTACTGATGTAGACGAAGAGTAAAAGACCTAACTGTTTTTAGTGCATTCCAGTTGTTTACAATTCGGGGAAGGAAAAATACTTAAAACAATTGTTTGCTGTACGAATCATAATTGTTCCGTGGTCATGTCTTTGTCTCGTGGCGTAACCAGATAAACATTTGAATATATTCTATGTATATTTTTTACATCGCTTTGATTGGCTGATAAATAAATTTTAGTCAGGACATGCGATTTCTTAGTTTAAGGTGGCAGTTAAGATCTGTCAAGTAGATGTGTTCTTGATGCGCGTACGAAAGTGTTACAAGTAGATTGGATGGCTTTTTTCTGTACACCTTCACGTTAACAATGTTTGTATTAGTGTATGGGCCACATACGACCGATTCGCAGTCTACCATTGGTCAGATAACATATTAATAGTCTAGTATATTCATATAGAGTTAGTAGAAAGATGCAGCGTCCTTCAAAAAATAGCTGTTGGATGCTTTCTTTTACTGTATCGATGTGTTAAGGTCATTTGCTAGCCAAATACCTAAATATTTGAAATGGCTCACCTCATTAAAATTAAAATTATTTATACCATACAAACACCTCAAACCAGGGGCGTATTCAGTTTTTGGAGAGGGGGTTGGCGAGCACGGGATGATGATGGTGGTGGTGGTGGTGGTTGTGGTGATTATAATGATAACTGAAGCATTAACTCCATAAATGTACACGCGCGATTCAGGCGGCCTTTGTATAACGTTCAATGAAAGGGAAATAATGATGTTTATTTTCTTCTTGGGACGTAAAAATCTCGGGCATAGGTACGGTCACAAACCATTTCAATAACTCCCAGTCTCCAACTACCTTAACAGCTATACCTTAACAATTTTGAATGATTACTTACTGCATAATTCGGGGAGTCAGCTGCAACGCTTCTATCTCTTTTTTATTCAGTCGTTTCACAGCTTTTTAGTCATTTATTCATCACAGGTATGTCTAAGAACTGTACCAGCAATAGCGAGAGCAGTCTTTCCCTTCAATGCCCACAACGCTGATACTGTTATGATTTACACCATTTTCAATGTCGTTACAGTGGTTGCAGATACCTGACCGCAGTCTCGCTGCTTCTCTAGCTCCAACGCGGACAGATACACCCTGCGCTCACTATTCCTTTAATATCACCACCAAAGTAACGACGAAATGGCTCATTGCGAAGGTCCTACGGTGACCTTCGGCAGTGCGGCAAAAGGGCCAATAAGAAGGTTTTTGTACTTGATGAACGGAGAGCATATATTCACAAGACAAAATTTGTCACAGGGCCGAACGGGATAAGTTTAATATTGTGACGATGGGCGACGTTCATTTACAGGATAGGAGATATTCGGTCATGGAAGGCCATCTACGGAAACGTTTGCAATGCAGTCCAACATCGTCCTCCTCTTCTTCCTTGCGTTAGCGCGCTTAAATTTCCCGTTGGCGAACGATGCCCACTGGGTGAGCCAGTCAGAGGATCGATCGTGGTGAGACTTCAGGCGCGCGACGTGAGTCGACTGCGTCTTGCTTGAACGGCGACCAGTACTTGTGGGACGAGACAGTACTATACGCGCAACGTCGCTGAGGCAGTCAAGAATGACGAACGGATCGGCGTAGCGGGCCAAGAACTTGTGTTAATAACCGCGCTTGGGGAGCGGCGTCCACAGCCACACAAGGTCACCTTTATAGCGTAAGAAACGTGTTGATGGCGGACGTCGTAGCACGTCTTTGAACGCTGTTGGGATGCCAGACTGCGTAGGCGGGCGTTACGACGGCCTTCTTCTAAGCGGCATAGTGACTCAGCAACCGAGGGGCAGATATAATTTATTAGAAACGCAGAGATAGAGCAGCAACCGAGGTGTCCACATCCATTGTGAAAGGAAGAATAGTGTCGAGATAGCTGCGAAGGGAGCGAGCATAGAGAAGATCTAATGGAAGGTACCCGGTGGTTTCATACTTCGCGGTGTTGTATGCGTCAGTGATGTAAGGTAGCACTTCGTTCCAGTTTCTGCGTTTAGAATCAACATGGATGGATATCATGTTCGTTAGTCTTATTCGTGCGTTCGACGAGGCCGTTGGTCTGTGGCTGATATGGAGTGGCATGGCGAAACTGGCGGGCAGACAGACGGAAGATCTCCTCGACAACGTCAGCGACGAATTTACGTCCCCGATCGCTGATGAGGACGCGTGGAGGATCATGGCGCAGAATTACAAAGCGAAGCATGAACTGCGATACGTGCAAGGCCGTAGCAGCAGGTATTGCCGCAGTTTCTACGTTGCGCGTCAGATGGTCGACGCATACGACTACCCATCGGTTGGCGTTGTGTGATTGTGGAAACGGGCCTGGAAAGTCGACACCAACATTCTCAAAGGAAGTATGATAAGGCGGCACAAAATGAATAATTCCTGATGGCATAGTCGGAGGGCGCCTATGACGTTGCCATTGCTTGCAACCTGCAACGTATATTTCTCTGTCGTGTCGAATCTTAAGCCAGTAGAACCTTTCCTGCATGGCGGTAGAACGTTTTCGCGAAGCCCATATGGCCACAGGTTGCGTCGTCGCGCATGACGCGAAAGGCGTGGGAGCGTAAGTCTGTGGAACGACGAGAAGCAGGCGGGCTCCTTGGCCGGAATAATTTTTCATGTAAAAGAGATCGTCGTTAACCCCAAAACAGCTTTGGCTTCCACTTTCATTAGCGGAAACGAAAAATTTATCTAGGACACGGTCGTAATTCTGTGCTGTCCAGAATGCAGGAGATCAGAAAACGAAGAGTCAATAGCGGCAAGATACTGATCGAAGTTGTCAGCACCATGCACGCTGAGTCGTCGGTAGAGGAACGCGCGATAGGAGTCACCGTCAGCGTAGCAGTTACCGTTCTTGTAGCATACCGCAGTCAAACTCTTGTAAATGCAAGGCCCATCGCACTAGCCTACGGTCTCGTAGGCTAACCAACCAGCTAAGAGCGTGGTGTTCGGCGATGACTAAGAAGTGACGGCCGCAGACGTATGGACGAAACTTATGAATGGCGAAAGCCACTGCGAGACACTCTTGTTCTGTTGCTGTATAGTTGCACTCTGCCTTGCTCAACGAACCGTTTGCATATACGACGACATATTCAGCATTTTCATCTCGTTGAATGAGCACTGCGCCGAGACCGATTTTATTAGCATCGTTATGAACTTCTGTGGAAGCAAAGGGCGTAGCACCGGCCCTGAAGTTCGCACAAACTTCCGCTGTGGAAATGCTGATTCACAATCCGGTGTCCAGTGGAAATGTGCGTTCTTTCACAGCAATTAAGTCAATCAGCGGATATGCCTTATCAGCAAAATTAGGAACAAAGCGGCGGAAGTACAAGAAATTTCGCAGCTACCAGACAGACTGCGGCTGCTTGAAGTTGGTGACAGCGGTGACTTTCTGCGAGGAAAGTGACTTGCTAATCAGGCTTGAGAACTCGGATTCTGTAGCGCAAACATCAGTAGAGTAGGGCGTAGTCGCATCGCTTAAGGCTCCTGTGCATACGTTGCAGTCTTTTGCAAACAGGGCAAGACGCATACGCTGCGGAAGTATAAAGCAGACTCGGATGAACCGTTCAACACCGATAACTGAGCTCGTCTGTCAGTAAGAAAACCCACACAGCGCGGCGCGAGCATATTTTTGTTCACACAAGGCAAATGCTCAATCACAACGTCATATGCACTCGCGTCGGCGTTAAAAATGAAAATAAAATTATCTGGTTTTACGTGCGACAACCACCATCTGATTATGTGGCACGCCGTAGCGGGGTACTCCAGATTAATTTCGACCACCTGGGGTTCTTCAAGATGCACCTAAATCTAAGGACGCGGATGTTTTCTGCATGTGGCCCCCATCGAAATGAGGCCGCCTTGGCCAGGATTTTATCCCATGATCTCGTGCTTAACAGCCCAACACCATAACCACTAAGCAACCACGGCGGTTGGACGGCGTTAGTAGTATTAACTGGCGCGCTAGTTGCGAACCAATCCGGTAGAAGGGTATCATGAACTACGACTATAGGTTGCCTCAACGACAACTGGGTTGCTGAGCAATAGCGGACAAGAGAACCCCGTACTGTTCCGCAGTCTGCAATCGCACGACACTCTTGCAAAACGTCGCAAGGATTACATCAGGCGTGGAATGAGAAAGGACTGTGAATTCTGCACACAGTGCACACACCAAGTGGGCGCAGACTCCACTGCTCAGAGCCCGAAGGATAGCAGGTTTGTCCCCAACAAAACGTCACATTGCGGCCAAGTCGTTCCTTAAAAATTGCGATACATACATACATACCTCACTCGCGGGAGCCAAACTTGAAAAATTTCGCACCATGGACAGCAATTTCGTTGCAGTGATCTGCGGCTGCACTGCAAACTTCGGCCCCAGAGCGAGACAGCTGCCATCGAACAAAGAGACATCGGACATCGAATAGAGACATCGGGCGCGATCTAGTGACGCTTTCGAGAAGACCGCGCGTGGCCTCCGAGACGAGAAGCGTGGTGCGCCAGCGAACGCTGAGAATGGTTACCCCGCTTGCCGCACACTCAGTGGCACATACTCAGCGACCCAAGCTGGCGAGAGGTTCAATGAAGAGCGGCACATACTCGGTGCATTCATGGCGCAGCAGGCGTTCATTGAAAAGCGGCACATAACCAGTGCATTTGTGGAGCAGCCTGCTAGCACGTCGGGTTGCTTTCCCACGTCACACGGGTTCGTGATGTGGGTTAAATTCCACTCGACATCGGATAAATTTAAGGGATCTGTGTGTCACCACTGCACGTGAGCTCCCCAGGAACCCGCTTTTTTGTCTTAATTTGAAAGTTTCTTCGTCTGACCTCAGCACTCAGTTGCCAAAATTCAGTCGATGGCTTCCCGCCTCAGAGGCGGGAAAATTTTTTGGCCTCCAAGCCGTACCGGCGGTTTGCACGGCAACTGAAGGAGTTGGCAAAAAAATTCACGCAGGAACTCCTCTGGGAGTCGTCTAAGTATGCGTAAGCCTTGTGCCAATTCATCATCTCCACACAGTCCGGTGTCATTATCAATGTTGTGAAACTTGATCCGACTAGTATAGAAATTTATCAACCCTTATCGGTCGTTATCAACTTTATCGGAAGTTATTGACCTTATCGGACTCGATCCGAGCCTTAGTAACACTTATCGGTCGGTATCAACCTTATCGCAATATATCCTATCCTTATCAACCCTTATTTGTCCTTATCAACCTTATCTTGCATGATGCGACTCTTATCAAGTCTTATCGGTCCTTATCAACCTTATACTACCCTTATCAACCCTTATCGGGCTTATTAACCTTATCAAAATTTATCCGACCATTATAAGCGTCTATGGCTCTTTTGCACCTTTTCCATCCGCGTCGAACCCTTATCAACCGTGATAAGACCCACCTAACCTCTCATCACTTCTTATCACCCTTATGAACTCATCGACTACTCATTGACCACCACCAGCGTTTTTCCTTTCGAATTTATTGTGTTTTACTTACACATTAATTTACTTATAGCAATTGGTATTACGTACTTGACGGACGGACGGACGGACGGACGGACGGACGGACGGACGGGTTTTCTCGTTGGGTAGGCATAGAAATGCTTACACACTTAAAAGGGACCCCGTTACTCCCAGCGCTTGCCCGATGAAGGTGGAGAGATGAATGCTTCTTGAGAATAACAGACGCTCGCTGTACAGCCGACCAGCAGTGACCACTTCAACCCATGTGCGACAACGGATGCGAACCTCGATACGAACTCTGCAAGGAGGGCACGATCATGAGCCATACAGTGATGCCACAATAGTTGAAACCACCGGCATGGAAGCCGAAGGCAGATCGTTTGCCACGGTCACATACAAGAAATCACGCCAAGCGGGAAAGCTAGTGGTTTTCAAGCTCCTTGACCCTGGATCGTCGTTCTGGAAAGCGAACCCAAACAAGTTGGCCAACGAGATTGTTAGCACGACAAGAGATAAGACACAATCATTTTGTGTAACGAGGGAAGGTCATTTTTCCGTGAATGTGTTGTCCCTCGCTGCCTGCTACAAGTAACAACTTCTTTTAGCGCACAAAGTCGAACACATGACTGAAGGGAAGGACGCGACACACCGCTCTACGAGACTGGCTGAGTTGACTTATGTTGCAGGCCTTGCAGTGGAACCGTAAGTACTACCATCGTACACAAAAAATATCGGGAAATTTATAAGACATGTTCCAATTCAATACACTGAAGACCAACTACTTGAGTGCTTACAAGAGAGCGGCGTCATTTGCGTCGAGAGGCAAACCAGATGGCTTAGGCGAAAAGATGGAGCAATGGAACCACATGCAGTTTTGAGCATCATCCTACAATTCTTGCCTGGAGAAAATTATCGCCAACACGCGTTCTGCTCGGAATCAAGGCATCCAGTAGAAGAATATTTAGGGCCTGCAACTCGCTGCTACAATTGCCAGCGATTCGGCCAAGTTACTTTGTACTGCCGTGGCCAATTGCGATGCAAGATTTGCGCTGGAGCACATCTTTATAAAGCCTGCGCCTCTAGAAATCAACCCAAGTGCGCCAACTGCAACGAAGACCATCAGCTTCATACGCCGGATGTACCAAGCACCAAGCGGCTTCATTATTCAGGCGACAAGAAATATTACATTATCGGACCCCGAAGCAAGACTCGCCTCCTCCGAACTTAGATGCTGTCAACCCAGTGAAAGCAGCTGCTCCATGACAATCTGAAGAGCGCAAGACAACGTATACGATGATGGCTAATGGTTTACATGAGATGAGAGGCCAACCAAACCAGACAGCCAGCCAAGGAAAGGCATCGCCAAGTGTCGCTGACTACTAGCATGAGTTCCAGCTTCGAAACCACAAGCACTTGCTCCTACATGAACACGTGATTACATGTCTTACATGAACCGGAATAATCTCAGCAGCATATGGTGCTCGTTGCTCGTTGTTGCGTTAAAAGCAATTCTGCGGGCGTTTCCTTTGGCGAACAACCTTCCATAGGTGAGCGCTGCTCTTTCGGTAGAACCGCTGGTATTGTAAAAATAGCTTACAACGTAGCGTAATTCCTCGCCAGATGGAGAACTCTTTTCGAAACAAAACTGTATTTCAGTGGAATGTAAATGACATTCGATCTAAGAGTGCCGACTTCAGGAAGCTCGTTTCGCAGTACAGGTTCCCCGTTGTGTGCCTTAACGAAGCCAGTGTAGGCCGCTATTATGCACTCGAACTATGTCACGTACTCATCTTCACGAACTCCGAGCCCTAGCAAAACTATGTTACGTGTCAGACGCGCTCAACCTTCCTGTCTTGTCTTCTCCTTGAATTTTGATGTGCCTGAATTCGTTACATGTAAAGTTAAGTTCAGAAAGCTGCTAGACGCGGTCGCACGTGAGGACCGCGTCTAGCACAGCAACATCTGTGCCAGACTGGAACGCTGCTCGGCACAGCTCAGGTGCTGTAGCTCAGGGACCGGCGGCCCTCGGGTCAGTCAGCGTCTCGAGCAGTGGCGATTGCGGCAGTGGCGTGAAATGTGGCCGACGCGAGAGCAAGAAAAACAGATTGGTCGATCGTCAGGCGTCCTCCACTCAGAAGGGTTGCGGTAGCGGGGTGTGAACCGGGGAGCGGAAGCGGCAGCAGCAACAATTGGGGCGGTGTGGTGTTCAGTGGCAGTACCGGCAGCGCACATGGGCGGAGGGGCGTAACTGGTGTCTTGTCAAAATAGGAGGCCCATATTTGCAACCTCCAGACGTACGACGGCCTGAATGAGGGATGTTGTCGCCAAATGGTCGTGAGCAAGTGCCTGATAAGCGGCTAGAGCCATGGCTTCGAGCTCCTGGCGAACAATCCTGGCCAAGTTGTTAGGCGGCGAGAACGGACGGGGTGTCACGGGATCTTCGCACGAGGAGGTCACAGCTAGCTGTATTCGGGAGTCAGTTAAAGCGCTGAGTAATCCGCCTGCTTTTTGCTTGTTCAAACCACCGGCATTCTGTGATGATGGAGTCAACCATGGTGCAGTGCTTACACATGAGCATGTTAAAGGCATCGTCAGCTATCCCTTTCAACACGTTGCCAACCTTGTCCGCCTCTGGCATGTCTTTGTCAATTGTGCGGCACAAGGCTAGTACGTCTTGGATCTATGCGACGTACGATTCCGTGGACGTCTGAGCTCTGGCCGCCAGCTCGTGCCGGGCTGTCATTTGTCGAGCAGCCGATCGGCCAAACAATGCGTGCATCTTCTCCTTGCATAGGTCCCAACTTGTAAGTTCTTCTTCGTGCGTGTTAAACCACACGCCAGCCGTGCCCCGTAGATAGGAAATGACGTTGGCGAGCATTAGGGTATCATCCCACCTGTGGTGCTTGCTGACGCGCTTGTGCAATAGGAGCCAATCGTCGACGTCATTGTTGTCCGTGCCGCAAAATGTGCCGGGGTCGAGGGGATGCGAAAGGACCACGGTTGCCGGAGCCGCGGGCGCGGGCTGCGATGATTGCGTAGTCTTCGGCCATGGAGGCGGGAGAAACGTGGCGTCCGCTCCGAAGATCCAGGGCAGGGTGGAATAGAGCCCGCAACCTCCACCAAAAGATGTTACGGAGAGTACTTAATTACCAATAAACGGCTAGCGCTTGTCTAGTCAAGACAGCACAGAGCGCACAGGTTCAAAGCAGGTTTCAGTCGGCCAAGAGAGCCTCTGACCCAGCCCCACTACAACGTCTTTGTCTTTGCCATTGCTCGTGACAATATGCACGTTCGCAGCTCCCTTTGGACGTTATCGGTTTCTTCGACTGCCTTTTGGCATTTCATCGGCAAGCGAAGTGTTTCAGAAGGCGCTTAATGAGATATTTGACGGCTTGCCGGGTGTGCGTGTCTATGTGGACGATGTGCTCATTTGGGGCGCTACAGAGTAGAACACGATGACAAGCTAAGAAACGGACTACGAGAAGCAACAAAAGCAGGGCTAACATTGAACGCGTCAAAATACCTGTGCGGCGTTGAGGAAGTTTTATTTCTTTGCGACATTATCAGCAACACGGGCACACGTCCTGACTCTGCTTTGGTCAAAGCTCTGCTGAAAATGCCAGCACTGCAGAACAAGCTAGCGGTACAGAGGCTATTCGGCGTTGTCAACTACTTTGGCAAGCACGTGCCATTGCTCTCCCAGCGCACTTCTATTTTGCGTTCGTTGCTGAAACACGATGTTGTTTTTGACTGGACGCCAAATCATGAGAGCGAGTGGGAGGCTATATACGAAGAGCTTAGCAAATCGCCACTTCTAGCAATTTTCGATCACGGCAGAGAAACAAAGATAACATGAGACACTTCGCAGTACGGTGTCGGCTCGGCGATGTTGCAACGTCACGGAAGTACCTGAGGGTCTGTGGCTTACGCTTCAAGAGCTCTAAGTGAATCGGAGCAACGCTATTCGCAAATCGAAAGGAATCACTGGCGTTGGATTTTCGATGTGACAAGTTTTATGACTTTGTATACGGTCACGCGTTCATTCTTGGGAGCGACCATTGCCCATTAATAGACGTACCTAAAAAAACGCCATTGCTGATATGCCACCGAGAGGACAACGTTTCTTTCTGCGGTTGTTGAAATACGATTGCACCTTTACTTTTGTCCCCGGAAAACAGATGGTCGTGGCTCACATGCTTTCCCGGGCACCTGCTTCTGAAAATGACACAGCCTCGCCCACAAGTGACGTCGAAGTTCACGGAGTCACCATAGTATCGGTACTCGTAAGTGAAAAAAACCGCTTCAAGGTATGGTGGGAAGTAAGGTATGGTATCAACTGAACTTGCAAGCGCAAGTGAGACCGAACGTGACATATATCTCAACCAGGTACTACAAAAGCTTGCGAAGGGGTGTGCTGTGGCAGATCCGCTAAAGCCGGTTGCTTCCGAACTCTCTGTGGTAAAAGGAATCATTTTGAAAGGAACGAAGGTTGTACTGCCAAGTAGCATGCCCTTGGAGATATTAAAGCTTATTCACGCAAGGCATCTCGGCATTGGAAAATGCAGAGCTCGAGCAAGACAGTTAGTGAACTGGCGAAACCTAAATTTTGATATTGAAATGCTAATCCACAAGTGTCCAGTATGCCAGACTTATGCGAATAAGTAGCAGTCAGAACCACTAATAATGCTTGGTACCGTGTTGGTGTTGATTTGTTCGGTACGGCGGCCAACATTATATGTGCCTATGGCTCAATGTCGAACTTCCCGGAAGTAAAACTATTGCCTAATATCACAGCCAGTTCCGCGATACAAAAATTGGGAGCCATATTTTTCCGTTATGGAATACCGATCGAAGTTTGTAGAGATAATGGCCCACAGTTTGCCAGTAATTAATTTCAGCTATTTGCTCAGCAGTATGATTTCAAGCATATTACATCCAGCCCAGAGTACTCTCAGTCAAACGGTCTTACCTAGAAAGGTACGTGTACAGATAATTAAGCGCATTCTAAAAAAAAAAAAAGACAAAGGGAGCCGAATGAAAACTTTTGGCTTGGCGTCCTAAATTACAGAAAGTCCCCTGGAGGATGGCCGGTCACCAGGGGAGCTGCTGCAAGGGAGACGTCTGCGCACACCCATGCGGGACTTCGGACCCCTTGCTGCCACGACGTCGTTCGCATAATGGGGACGGCATGGACATGAAAAGCCAAGGTGCTTGGATCACCCGGACCACGTTCCTTCTTTGTGGAAACACAGGACCGTAACACCTTACGCCGTAATCGGCAGCACCTCTTGGCAACGAGCGAACCTTTTGAGGACACTACAGACGAAGAGGATTACGATGAAAACCAGGTTCCGGCCTCTCCAGAATCTCGCACATCCGGCTCGTCAAGTGCGCCAGCGGCAAGCTGTACATAGCCACCTTCGCAATCAGGGGCGCGATCGGAGATCTTTGTTCGTTTCGCGTTCTGTTCAGTTGCTGCAACGTCACAAAGTGGCAGTATGCAAAATTCTTTGAGAACAGGAGGGAGAGAGCAGCCAATCAGCAAGCGGCAGACCATTCCGTAGCCGCTGCCGCCGTTTGGATCTAATGCAATCCACCAGAAGTGTCATGCGAAGCCGGTCTTATAGCGAGCGGATGATCACCCGAACTTCACATCTCCCGTCGTTTTCTGCTCCTAGCAGATGACGTGCTCGTAATCAAAATGATTGACAGGAGCATGTCGTCATTTTGATGTCACCAAAGCGACGAACTGAGTTCGCCGCTTGCCGATTGGCTGCTCTCTCCCTCCCGTTGTCACAAATTTTGCATACTGCCACTTTGTGACGTTGCAGCTACTGAACAAAACGTGAGAAGATCTCCGATCGCGCTTCATTTCTGTCACGACGAAGGTCATTGCGTCACACCCGTCCTTCTGAACGTCTGGGATACAATCAAAATATCCAGCAGACAAATCAACGGCGTTGAAGGGGAAGATGTATCTTATCAAATCAACGAGCACAAGCCATCTTTGCGCGCTTGAACAACACGTGCCTTTTCTTGCCGTCTCTTTCCATTAAACCCCTTTCCATCAGTCTGCTATCACCCCCCCCTCACCCCCCCTCCCACTACTAAAATGTCATTCCCAGAGTCCTGTTACCCAAATCGTTTATGGTTTCCATTGAGTTGCCTCTACCTTTTCCCTTCAAATGTTATTGCGGCTAAAAGCTTACTGCGCCCTTGTTGACGCGGGCCTGCATGGCTTTTATTCATGCTTTCGCTTTATTTTTGAAAATCCTGACAATAGGAAAACAAGCCCATTAGAAGCACCAACGGCGGCTACCTCATCCGTATTTTTTCACTCCAACATGTTATTTTAATTTCAAGTGTGAACACGATGCACACACACATTTCAATGTGTACACAGGACTAAATTTATTATATTTTTAAAGAGAAAGAGGTAGCCAACTAACAATTATTTCTAATGGTATGGATACCTATGTCTAGAGAAAGAATATATTGCTGTATGTTGAGCTCGCTACAAATTGCTTTGCTCGCTTTTTTGACACTGAAAAAGACCTGCCAACTTCAGTGACCCCTTCGGCAGAGTCTTTTATCAATGGTGTGTGAAATGCACGTGATTGATATGTGTCTCAGCATTGCTACTCTTTCCAGTATGTAATGCTATAGCGACTCATGAAAGAAAAAACATGATAATTTACAACATGTATTGGGGATGGAAACATCGCAACGTGCATGCAGAGGTCATAAACATATATAATTAACATAGTAAGCGTGTCGTGTCTGACGAAAGGACAGTGCAACGGTGGAGCGAAAACAATACGGCTTTATTTAGCCGTATTTATTTAGTGGCGGGCGAACTGCCCGGTTCTATGTTACAGGAATGAAAGCGCGCGCCAGCTTGAATGCCGGCGCTTTTAAGCACAACTAAAGAGTGATAACGCTTGCGCCGCTATATCACGGCGCATGCCTAGCTGTGACGCCTTATCACCTAGGCGCGCGACATATCAAAGCGAAGTGATGCCAAGCCGGATTCACTCGAAATAAGAATCAATAGCAGACATGCGCAGCAGAGCTTTTGCTAGGACACAGAAAAAAAAAAGAGGCTGCAGTTTCACCGGAAAGGCGAAGCAGTATTAGTGATAGCAAAGCATAAGACAATTACACGAAGGAAGATTCTTCCCGTATAAATCCGCGTAAGAGCCGCACCACTTCTACTCTGCCAACAACCGCGCTCGTCGCTCGCTCGCACCGTCGCTTATCTCCACACGGCTCTGACCTTTATGCGCCGTGCATTCGCCGCTCAGTTTCCGTTGAAGCGATAGACCGCACGTACCTTCGCCCGCTGCTGCGGCGTATGCGCTTGCTGCCAGCGTTTTGACAGTCGTGTTCTGCAGTCATTCAGTGTGATCTATTCATGTTTGTTTGTGCGCGCTCACACCACGCTTGTTCAATCAGTTAGTAATAGTCGGGCCACATTTTCCAACGCACGCTACACATGCAATGCGGCCCGGGTCGGCAGTGCAGCGCTACAGGTGTGTCCCTTCGAACGCGCTGCCCACGGGAAGCGCTTCTCATCAACACCACCGTTTCACACGCGCCTTCTCGTGGTCATCGAGTCTCTCTTCATGTCGGTCTACTTACGCCGCAGCACACCTGCTTACTTAATCAGCTCATGTTTACTACAATTCATATTGCTACCAAAGCCGCTCACCTTACTTCGTATGACATTGCCGTGTTGCTATCGCATTCATTGTTTCGCCCTTAGGGCGAAACTGTGACATTTTTTTTTCATAAAAGTAGACGTGGCTACCTACTACTACGACGACGACGACTACTACTACTACTACTACTACTACATACTACAGAGGAGGGACAGACCCACACCCTAAGGAGCTTCGCCCCTAATAGTCCCACTGACGCGACTCGGCCCAGCTCGAAGCGCGGGATGCCATGTCCTCCGTCGGCGGGGTCACCGACCGTCCTGCTCATGACGACAGTCTATATAGAGTGCGCGTCCATTGGTGGACGCTCGTGTGCATCCGCCTTTGAGGGGCAAATGCCGCTGCCTTATAAAGTTGTACACGACTATAGATGGTGAGAGGAGGCGATCGCGGAGGTTTACGGCGGATTTCATAGTCGTAGTTGGAAAATTTTGATAAAATGGCCCCGTCCCGTGTAAGGCTCGTCTAAATTGCGGCAAGAAAGTGCGTCCCTCACATGAGTATGTACGTTGGTTATATCGCCTATATAAATTGTAGTAACATTTACTTACTAATTAAAATAGCAAACATCGTGCAATGCACGGACCATGTAATCCTGTAAATATCTCGCTGGATGACCACGAGCAGTCGCTATCACAACGCTGGCATTATGAAGAACGTCGGCATAGTGGGCGGACGGTTCGTACAGCCATGCGATTCACCCCGACTCCAAAAATTACCTTCATCTGCGTATTTTTATGTCCACCACAGGACGGCCTCTGTCAGCGATCTCCAATTACCCCTGTCTCTTAGGCTATGCGATCTGCAACACTTGGGGCGCGGAAAAACAGCCTAAGAAGAAAGAAAGCGCGCATGAAGTCAGCAGCCATCCCTGCTCGCCCTTGATCATTGCGCCCCCCAATGATTAACAATTGGATACGGCACGCGAGCCACGTAAGCGTCAACCGCGCACAGTCATTCGCAGCTGCGGCACGGCTAGATGAGAAGACGCGTACTCTCCTCCCCATGCGCGCATTTGATCACGTGACCTCCAACTAACCCGAATATTGAGCGCGTGGGAAGGCAATGTCCATCAAGCCGCCATCCTTTTCGGCTCAGTGTTACCGGCTTTTTCTCGCATCCACAGTGTATGGGTCGCTCACTCATATGACTTTTGGACTTTATGCGGAATACCTCGGCGACGATGACAGAGAAAATTTGCCTGGAGTGTCGATGTAATTGCTGTCGCAATAAAATGAGAAATAGAAAACAGGCGTCGAGCTCGCTTCTACCGCGGCTGCGGACGTACGTTGCAACGAGCACCGGCTACAAACACAGCTTGAACACCAACGACAAAACCAACAGTGGGCACCTCGCTTATCGGTACTTCGCCAGAACCCGTCTGACGCTGAAAAGGAAGCGTATTTTCCACTGTATATAAGCACCAGCTGAAACATAACACTATAGCGCGCAGGGAGAGAGCGCACGCGAACGGACCAGCCATCTCGGATGGACCAAGCTTGAACTCGGCGCAGATTAACTCCAAAATGAAGCGCGTGACCCACATATGTATGGCAGAGGCAGGAAAAGTAGAATTTGAGGACCCGTGTGTTCTAGCCTTTAGGCGAAAGAAGACTCCACGCCGCTATCAAGAAGGTTCCTCTGTTCACGTGTTTCCATCAGCGAGTGACATGTACCGCCAGAGGACACAGTGCTGTCTTCGTTAAACAACAGGTATCCACCTGATATGTGACAGCATAAGTACCACATTGAGCAGCTTGCCCTTTCGTATTGGAATGGCCAATAGCCCACTTTGTGAATCCTGCGGGTGCAACGAAACAATCGCACACCTTCTTTGTGAGTGCCCTCGTTTCAACCTGCAGAGAGCAGCTCTCTTAGCGACGATAGATCAACTGGACAAACGCCCAATAACAGAAAAGAACATCCTTGGAAACTGGCCTACACAAACAACGGCGCGAGCCGCCCTGAAGGCACTGCTGCGTTACTTGAAAGACACCGGACTCAGTGTCAAATTGTGACTCTGCATTGTGTTACGTAGGACGGAACGTTCACACTATGCAACACGAGAACGCCTTCGCGGACTTCATGACAGTGCCCACAGAAACAGTTCTGCTTTGTGTGCGTGTGTTGTTTTCTTTTCTTCTTTGCTTCCTTTTTTGTTTATTCTTTCTTTTCACTTATTTTTCTCTCTCTCTCCTTTCGCATCACTTTATCCCTCCCCCGGTACAGGGTAGCCAACCGGAGATAACCTCTGGTTAACCTCCTTGTCTTTCCTTTACATTTTTCTCTCTCTCTCTCTTGCCATAGGGAAGGAAGACGAAGCATATATATATATATATATATATATATATATATATATATATATATATAACATAGTTGTACGGTGACGGCCTTGAACCAGGACGCCAGATTTTGCAGAGATATGCTGATTGACATTTTAAGACAGCAAAGGTCGGCATTATTGCATACATTCGGGGACGTCGTGCACATGTTTACGGGCGCCAAGGGTGAACGCTTGCGAAACCTTTTGCCGGAAATGGCCAAGCTAAAAAAAATTGTGTTGGCCATACCGGTCTCGTCGACCACATCTGAGAGGTCCTTTTCTTGCCTTCGGCGACTGAAAATGTGTACGTACGTGCGGTCGACGACTGGACAAGCCGGTTTGAGCCATTTGGAAATTTTGCACGCCCACAAAGAACTCTCCCGCAAAATCAATTTGAACAAGGTTGCCGACGAGTTCATTTCCAGATCAAGTGCCCAAACGAACTGTCTTTAATAAGAGAGAGAAAGGCACCAACTTACAAGTCAAAGCAAACTACCTGGCTTAAAAAACAACGCAAAAAGGTATACCTGGATCGAAACTGGGGTACATAAGAGCCCAAGCAGAGTGAGGCCATTTGGGTAAGAAAAGACGCGTGGTTGCGCTATTTGTAAAACTCCCTAGTCTATCTGTGCATTTTCCTTATTAATTTTTATTCGTCATATGCTGCATTAGCCGCTCAGTAACACAATCCACGCTGTTCCTATATTTGCTATGGAGTCCTTTCACGCTTTTGAGATATGTCTGTCTGTCTTATTTATTTATTTGTTAATATTTTTATTTATTTGGGCACCTGATAATTTTCACTCTATAATCCTTTATTCGGCCTCCAGAAAATAAACGAAACCAGTAGCCTAAGAGATGCTTTGACAAAGTAACGACAATATATGGCGTTATGGGATCACATTATACTTATTCTAATAATTCTAGTCATAAGTTGTGTTCAGAAATTGTCATATATCGTTTAATTTCTATATATATGTTATGTCTTATCTTCTCAATAACCGACCTTTCGTCAGGAAAATATTTTTTATTGTATCTTTTGTATTAAATCTTTTACAAGGCATTACATTGTTTGTTTTTTTTTTCATAGATGTGTACTTGTAAAAGTACACATCTATAAAAAAAAGGTAAAAAGCCGACCCTGCAGCCTCTCGGTGCACGAACGCATGTCCCAGTGGGCGCCCTGTGGCTGTGCCATACATACACCGTGTGTCCCACCGCCAAGAAATGTAGCGAACAAGTGCGGCGTTGTTTTTTCAGCGCCAAAAACGCTCGCAAGAATGTCCAAGCTGGTAAACAACGCCGGGAATAAAGGTACATGCACTAAGCAACATGTCACCCGTTTTGTTAACTGCAATGTGGGGGTGGTATACAAGATTCCACTTTCATGTGAAAAGTGCTACATTAATCAGACTGGCCGATGTCTGAATGATCGGCTTAGGGAGCACCGGACCACTGTAAACGCTCCAGCAGGCGCCGGCCACTTGGCTGACCACTGTTGAAGATGTACTCGTAATTGCTCCCCGCCTTTTCGCAACACACATGTGCTCAGACGGTTCACCAAGCGGTTAGATAGATAAATATTTGAGGTGATTTGCATTTATAAAGCTGCTGATGAATGCGTAAGCGCGCCGTCACTGGCACTCACAAATAAAAAAGTGTTGTACCTTGAGATGAACCTGGTGAATGCTTTGTAATGACTGCTTGTGGGCGCTTATCGGCTGCGGTGCGCATTTGAGTGTCTCCTACGTGGTACATTCGTTTATGCGTTTGTCTGGCCATTTTTTGAGCACACGGTGCCCTCTTTGCATATTTTTCTGAATAAAGTCTGTCAGTTGAAGTCTATCCCAACCTTTTTTTTTTTTTTTTCGTTAGTCTTGTTCGCGCTGGTAACTATGTCAAAGCAGCTGTGAAGCGGCAATGGCACATACAGAATGAACTCAAAGATTACCAAGTGCTTCGCGGACTATAGGCTCCCTGCAGTGGTCAGGCGGCGTAGCGATCGGCTCAGCCGTCAGCGCCGCCGTGCCAGTTCCGCGAAACACCGAGGCGGCCACTTCTACGAAGGCATGCTTCTGCGGCGCTCGTTTGAGACAAGTCGGGCGTTCTAAACCGTTGTTTTTAAGGCAATTTAAAAGAATGAGGCCCATTTTCGACCACCTACACTCGAGAAAGGACTTCAACTTTACGACAACAACCACGTATATCTTGTCAAAAAAGTGAACAGGACGGACATCGCAGCAAAGTTCTTGTCACAACAAATAAAGCACGTTTACGACGTCGAACTTAAAGTAAGTTAACAAATAAATAATTTATTCCGCTTAAGTGGGCAAATACGGCCGTAGACGTTTTTCAACTATCATTTGTAGCTTCAGTATACTTCGAACGTGCCTTGCTCATCACATTTGTCGAGGTTTTGGCGAGTTCGAAGGTAACTGTAACGTGTCGTAGTTGGAGTAATACGACTGATTACGACCGATTGTGTCGGGAACACACACGGGTTTATTTGTGCTACATCGCAGCCATCTTGGAAGCTCCCCTATTGCCTACCAGGGTTGCCTTCCTACATTCCAAAAAGTGCTATGCATGGACACTACAGTAACTTGAATTATTCTTTATGGACTCCGTTGACAAAGTGCCTCGAGCATATTCTGGTGTTGTCATTCGGGCTCCAGTGTGAAAGGTCATCACCGCTGAAACATAACAGAGAGCAATCAGCTGACACTAAGCAACACCAAGACTGAACAAATGTGTGCTAGCGTGCGCGAGAGAAGTGCTAATTTGCGAATACTCAATGTGTGCTGCGGTGCACCCCAGCCTTAGTTCTGTTGTTCTAAACGCGACAAAACATCGGCATGAATGAGCGCGGTTTCAGCAATCGCGTCTTGATCCAGGCGCAGAAAGGAGCTGCACGTTGGCTTATTAATGCACAACAAGAACTACAGTTCGTACAAAGGTCCAACGCGGAGCGCTTACGAAGCTAGATTTGACACATAACAACCACTGCGCATTTGTTTCGGAGCGAGACTAAACAACTATCCAAACCAATTTACAACAGCGGGAATCAGATCACGTGTGTTTATGCAGTTGTTGCTTTATTGTGCGTTTTCACGGATGCTGCCTTGTGTTTTTTTCTTTTTTTTCCTTTTTTTTAACTTTGCGTTTGCGTCTTAGTTCATCAGAAATTCGCAAGAGTGACTCTTACTTGACGGGCCGAACCGCGACGATCCACATTCAGCCGCCGGGTTTCTCCCCACAGTCTTGAAGGGAGGCGGCACAATTTGATGCCTAAATCCCCTTCGCGGTTGTCAAAATACCTAAAACAGCAGTATATGCGCATGTTCTTTTTGTTCACACTTCTCACGGAGGAGTTGCCGAGTGGTAGCGGTGAATCTGCCGGGTTTCTCCCCACAGTCTTGAAGGGAAGCGGCACAATTTGATGCCGACATCTCCTTCGCGGTTGTCAAAATGCCTAAAACAGCAGTGTATGCGCATGTTCTTTTTGTTCACACTTCTCACGGAGGATCTGCCGAGTGGTCGCGGTAAATCCATTGAAAAATTGGAAAAGGAAGCTTTCAGGCGCGCCTGAGCGCAGTACGGAACCAAGGTGAAATGGCGGTGAGGGATTACTCGCGGGTGCTCACCGCCGCTGCTATAGGTGGCGCGACATGTACGGCCAAACTGCATTGCAGGGTGCCTATTGCCTGCACAATTGGTGCTCTGGACAAGTTTTTCGGCTCACTGGGGCGGGAAAAAAGGGTTGCAGGAGCCATAGCTTCAAGTTCTCGCCGCACTATCCGCGTCAAGGTCATCTGTGGATGATGGTTGCTGCATTCCTACCCTGTCGTCACAAGAGGATGTCGCAGTTGTGTTCGGCAGACGTGTGAACGGCGTTGCAATGCGGCGACTCTTGGCCTGCTGTTATGATCGGCTTGGAACTCTGCATCTCAGTTGTGGGAAACCAAACCCGCGCACGTTCCCGTGTCGGGGCAATTATATTCATCCCCAAGAGGCGGTTATGATCTTCCTGGAAACTGTACCTCTCAAATGTGGGAAACAAGCCCGAGCGCTTTTCCCGTGACGAGATAATCCCCTTGATCCCTGAGAAAGCGTCACACCCCTACGACCTGAGCAGACGCAAATGCGAGCTACCAAAGGAGAGGACCCGAGGGGGAAGAGGTCGTCAACTTGACAACCCGACAGAGGACTGACACTTCCACAAGTTCCCCGAAGGAGACATCGGCTACTACAAGACCGCGAGTGGTTATTTAAGGCCGTCCTGGCCCCCGTGTTAGACAGAACCGCTCGAGACTCGGATAGAGTCAAGACCATGTAGCAATGAAGTGAATACAGTCTTTTCTATTTTGCATCATCATGATACCCGCCTTCATCGTCGTCTCCTGATTCTTGCGGTGACGACCCACCTCACCCGGTCGAGATTATATCTGCTGGTTGGCAGCAATGGGATACTCCACCCTTCGTCCTGGCTTCAGCAGAATGGTGAGCGCTTGACTTTCTTTGAGAATTTGCCAGGTTTTAGCTTCTGTATTTTCTAAAACGGTGAATTAGTTTCTGTACGTACAGGCTCCTGTTGAAAGCTTCCTCACGTCACAGCAGAGTAAGAAAGTCTTCCTTCGGGATTGACTATGGATTTGAGCAAACAGAGAAAGCCAGAGTTGTTATTACTTTGTGAAGAGCTGGGAATTTAGGTCGGGAAAAATCAGAGAAAGCCGCAGCTTATTGAGGCGATTGAGAAGTGCAGGGCTCTTGAGGACGAAATTTCAGAAGCATGGGAAGAGATAGAGAAACGAGCTGAGAAAGCTGAACAAAACGCTGCAGAAGAAAGGAAAAGAGTTGAGAAACAAAAGCAGAGAGCTGATCAAAAGGAAGCTGCAGAAAGAAAGGAACGAGAGGAACAGAGAGCTCACGAATTAAAGCTAAAAGAACTAGACGTGCAGCGGGATCTGGCCAGGCAATCAACAAATAACCTCTTAATAGATGAAAGACGTTCAGGTGAAGCAAGAGTGAAAATAAGGGATCTCATGCCGTCGTACAAGGTGAACGATGACATGGGATTGTTTCTCGTTATTTTTGAACGAACCTGCGAGAAAAACGGGTTGGCACTATAGAGTTGGCCGCAACAGATTCTGTCCGTTCTTCCTGGCGAAGCAACCGAAATAATTGCCAGGCTAACGAAGGACGAGTCAGAGGACTATCAGAAAGTAAAAGCTGCGTTGCTAAGGAAATATCGGCCCTCAGCGGAGGCCTTTCGCCGCCGTTTTCGGGAGGCAGCTAGAACACCGGGCGAGTCTTTTCAAGATTTCACTTACAAACTGAAAGCCAGTTTAATTGAGTGGCTAAAAGGGGAAGACGCGTTCGGTTGTCAGGACAATGTTGTTAAGCTAATCTGCATCGAGCAGTTCTATGGGTCCTTGAGCGAAGAAATGCGCCTTTGGATTCAAGATAGGTTGCGCGAAAAGGGCTTGGAACGGGCTGCAGTGCTAGCAGATGAATTCGCCGCACGTCACGAATCCGAGAAAACGCGCGTCAGGCCCTTCATTAAATTCAGCAAAGAAGAAAACAAGCGCCCCTTTGACAACGAGAAAGCTGGAGGTGGGACCAATGACGCGCCGACCGATAATTCCGGAGAGAATAAAACCACAGTGAAAGACGAAAGAAAAACAGAAAAAGCGTTTGAGGTCCGGAAACCTGTCGTCTGTTTCCGTTTCCAGGAGCCTGAACACCTTGCTATCGGCTGTAGAAAGCCTAGAATTCTTTTTTCTTTCGTGAATGACGACGACAACTTGGCGCTCTTAGAGCCTACCTTCGCGACCTCGCAGTGAACGGAACGCCATGCAGGGTACTTAGGGACTCGGCTGCGACAATGGACATCGTCCACCCTGCGTATGTGCAACCTGAGGATTTCACCGGGGAATATGCATGGATTCGGCAGGTAGTTGATGAGCATAGTGTTTGCTTGCCCATAGCCAGCGTAAAGATCGAGGGGCCGTTCGGACTATTGATGACTGAAGCAGCGGTATCGCAGAATCTGTCCAAACAATACCCCTACTTATTTTCAAATCGCTCGGAAATGCTGTTAAAGAAAAAGGGCCTGAGTTTTGGCGACCCTACGTTCCAAGCTCTCCCGCGTAACACGGCTCAGGAAATCGCGGTAGAAGAGAACGATTGCGCCACGACAGTGGAAACAGTGGTTCTTCCAGAGGACGTTCCTTGCGGAGACAAGGCTTGTTTCAGCAGCCCTAAAAAGGTCAAGGAGGTGCTGAAAAACTCCCTTGTACCTCCGCATTTGACCGACGGTCCGGAATCGTACAAAGGAGAGGAGAATGACGTGGCGGCAAACAGGGCAGGAACCGGACGATCGGGGATTGCAGAGGCACATTCGGTGACCGCCTGGCGAGGCAAAAATTTTTCAGACGGCTCAAACGAGCGAAGTATTTAGCGCAGCGCAAATTCGAGAAAGAGGCCACACCGCAGCCCGTAATTCAAGGGTAAAGGCCATCACGCAGAACTTCAAAGGGCTCGTTATGGTGGTTGAGAAAACGGAGACCTCGCCAAAGGCGGTGGCAACAGAACAGGGAGCGTCTCCGCGAGTAGGAATGCGGCTGAAAGGGTCAACCTGGCTGAGGTACGCGCGCACACACAGGGCCAGTCAAACAGTCAATGAGGGGGAATGTTCCGCGAGAGCGAGGACAAAGGAAGAATGGCAATTATCCTCGCATTTACGGCCTCCCTCTCCGAGACGAGAAAGAAAGCTGCGGCCACACGAATTGACAGGTTACGGGAGGGGGCAGTGTATGTCTGACGCCCTTTGTTGCCCGTGGCGAGGCCCAATGAATTTCAGATTGCGACCTAGTCGAGGTTGTATTTGTCGAATTGGGCGCCTCCATAAGGTTCTCGTTTGTAAATTTTTAAATAGAGCACGTTGCATTTTTTTCTTTTGTTAGTTATTAAGATCTTATTTCTTTTAATTTCAAAGGTTCCGCGTTAATCTCGGTGTTTCGTTGTAATGATTGTTATGCGAGCCAGTTACATGAATAAAACTGCGAAGCAGGTTTTGCGACGGTGGTGGCTCGTGAACGCGCTGATTTTGTAGATAGGCATTGACATTGGAGGTTTGTAGAAACAGTCCATTTTGGGTAATTCAATGCCAACGGAGTAGGTGCGTTTATCGGCTACCATTGTAGAATTTTGATTTGCTGAAGCGCGTTCGGAGAAGCAATTTTGATTCACTGTGTTGCGCGCACATAGAGTATGGCTTTTTTTGTTTTCTGACTTTAAATGCCACTTCATGAATCAGCTTAATTAAGAGTTGAAGTGGTCATCAGAGCGCTGTACATTTTGCATTAGAAGCGCGGGTACTGGCAGGTAGCATTGACCAAACGAGTAACTCACTGCGCAGCATTTATCCCTTTGATCATTTTCCATGTGCTCTAGATCAGTCTCTCAATAAACGTGGCTTTCTCGGGCAAGAGAAACAAGAACGTTAGGCATTAGGTTGGTTTTTTAAAAAACGCAGTCTAGTTTTCTCCTTGTGTTAATTCTCGGGAATCTCGAACGAGGGCTGCAGGTATAATTCTGATAAGGTTTTATGTGAAGAATGTGTGAACCTGGCAGTTCTCATGGTTAGTTGGGTGCTCTCGGTTTGTTGTGCCTTGGGATTGGCGTGGTCTAGTTTCCAGAAGGTGTCACCTGGCCTGCCTTGGAACGAACGGCGAAACGAAGCAGAGGCACGGGGTCTACCGATCTCTTCGAGGTGCTTAGATGCTGCAACCCCTTCGAGTCCTCCTGTGGCGGCGGACGGGCTGTTATGATCGGCTTGGAACTCTGCATCTCAGTTGTGGGAAACCAAAACCGCGCACGTTCCCGTGTCGGGGCAATTATCTTCATCCCCAAGAGGCGGTTATGATCTTCCTGGAAACTGTACCTCTCAAATGTGCGAAACAAGCCCGAGCGCTTTTCCCGTGACGAGATAATCCCCTTGATCCCTGAGAAAGCGTCACACCTCTACGACCTGAGCAGACGCAAAGGCGAGCTGGCGAGCTACCAAAGGAGAGGACCCGAGGGGGAAGAGGTCGTCAACTTGACAACCCGACAGAGGATTGACACTTCCTGACACTTCCACAAGTTCGCCGAAGGAGACATCGGCCACTACAAGACCGCGAGTGGTTATTTAAGGCCGTCCTGGCCCCCGTGTTAGACAGAACCGCTCGAGACTCGGATAGAGTCAAAACCATGTACCAATGAAGTGAATACAGTATTTTCTATTTTTCATCATCACGATGCCCGCCTTCATCGCCGTCTCCTGATTCTTGTGGCGATGACCCACCTCACCCGGTCGAGATTGTATCACTGCTCAAAGCGTTAACACTCTTTTATGATGTCCTTTACTGTTTCACAATTTTTGCAAATGGGCAGGTTGAATGCATCGTCAGCGATCCCCTTCAGTACATACTGTGGGTTCTTGGTGTCTCACAGGAGACCAACCACCGCGGGTTCGAGCTTAGCGAGCCACAGGGTCGCGTCAGCCGTCGCCTCCAGCACCGCTCGCGCGCGAGCTCAGAGGCCGTAAGGGGCTACCGAGCGACGCACGCAAAAACACAGTAAAGCCCTGAGTTGACGGAAACCGTTTATTGAATCCGTCGGCACCAGCACTGTACAAACGCCCGCGCGGCGGGGAACCAAAGGGGTCCCGCACCAAGGGCGAAAATACAATAACAGGCACCTATAGCACGTCGCGGCGAGAGCACAGGCTCAAGTTGGGACACGCCGCTAGGAAAAGTCCCGGCGGCTATGCTACTTGCTCTGGCGATAACTAATGGGTCAACTCGCGAGAGCTCGGGCAATCTCCTTCGGCTTGGGCTTTCGGCAAGTGCGGCTCGGCGTGGTACGACCTCGCGCGAGCACTAGGCATCGCTCGTCGGCTTAGCGTCGGGAAAAGGATCTGAACAAAGTATGCGCTCCCCGCATGGGCAAAGGCACCGTGCGCGAGCTCCAGTCCTAGTCACAAAGGTGTCGGCGGACGAGAGGAAAGCATGTACGTACCTTGCGCCGGTCCCGGAGATAAGAGAGCCACGCTCCGCCGCTAGCAGCCGAAACGCGACCGCGTAGTGACGTCGGCGCTCCGCCCTCACCGCTAACCACCGCGTGCGGAGCGTCACCGCTGGAACCGGTTGGGAGCGGACGGGAAATGCGAGGGACGGCAGAACAGGTGAAGCCCGCGCAATGGCGCCGGCGCCTCCCTCAATCCCCACATCCTCCTTTCCTTAAATGCCCCCTACCAGCCTGGCGAAACAGTTAGTAGGGGCTTATGCACGAAATGCAATTGAGTCTTTCATGCACAAGCTAAATGCTAACCTCAGCCCAGCAAGCACTCTTATAACACCGCGTTCCGACATATAAAAAACACTTTCATGCACTATAATAATAATTATATACAAGGATCGTGGAAAATAAATTTCACCTGAAAGGCGAAGCATCAATTGCGATAGCAAACTTGTAGAGAGCTATACGGAGTAATGATATTAGCTTTATCAGCTGCATAAACTTGGACATGCAGCAGCATCGGCAACACGCAGAACTGTTGTCGACGCCATCGGCGTTTTGCCCGCGTTCGCTCAAAATGCGTGCGGCGTTGGTGACTGTTGCCGGAGCCTCTGATATAAAAAAGTTGTCTCAGTTTCACCTGAAAGGTGAAGCATCAATTGCGATAGCAAATTTGTAGAGAGCTATACAGAGTAATGATGTTAGCTTTATCAGCTGTATAAACTTGGACATGCAGCAGCACCGGCAACGCGCAGAACTGTTGTCGACGCCGTCGGCGTTTTGCCCGCGTTCGCTCAAAATGCGTGCGGCGTTGGTGACTGTTGCCGGAGCCTCTGATATGAATAGGCACTTGGTGCCGCAGCTAAACGTCGCCTCCCTTCCCTCCCCCTTCCCCCCCTCCCCCACGGCCTCTCGCGCATCGGAAGAAGGCGCGTTTGCTCTACATATATGGTGATTGTAAAGGAGGAAAGAGACGCCTACTTTTGCAGCCCTTAAGGAAGCACGGCGCAGAACGCGCGTTTGTTCTCCGCCGTGCGTTCACTCCCCGTGAAAGAGCGCGTCCCTCGCGCCCTTTCACTCGCACATACAGCGTTCAGCGGCGCGCGGTCACGATTTCATCTCCATTGACGTCATACGGAACCTCACGGCGACGGCGACGGCGACGGCGACGCCGACGGCAGAAATCTGCTTTTGAGTGTCCATATAATTGCTATCGCAATAATAGGCACTTGGTGCCGCAGCTAATCGTCGCCTCCCTTCCCTCCCCCTCCCCTACGGCCTCTCGCGCGTCAGAAGAAGGCGCGTTTGCTCTACATATATGGTGATTGTAAAGGAGAAAAGAGACGCCTACTTCTGCAGCCCTTAAGCGAGCACGGCGCAGAACGCGCGTTTGTTCTCCGCCGTGCGTTCACACCCCGTGAAAGACGCGCCCCTCGCGCCCTTTCACTCGCACATACAGCGTTCGGCGCGCGGCGACGATTTCATCTCCAAATGACGTCATACGGAACCTCACGGCGACGGCGACGGCAGAAATCTGCTTTTGAGTGTCCATATAATTGCTATCGCAATAAAAAAATTAAATGCTACGCTCAATCTATAATAAAAAAAATCAACGCCGCGAGAGGGGGGAAAAATATTAATAAAAGTTGTCGCAGTTTCACCTGAAAGGTGAAGCATCAATTGCGATAGCAAATTTGTAGAGAGATATACGGAGTAATGATATTAGCTTTATCAGCTGTATAAACTTGGACATGCAGCAGCACCGGCAACGCGCCGAACTGTTGTCGACGCCGTCGGCATTTTGCCCGCGTTCGCTCAAAATGCGTGCGGCGTTGGTGACTGTTGCCGGAGCCTCTGATATAAATAGGCACTCGGTGCCGCAGCTAAACGTCGCCTCCCTTCCCTCCCCCTTCCCCCCCTCCCCCACGGCCTCTCGCGCATCGGAAGAAGGCGCGTTTGCTCTACATATATGGTGATTGTAAAGGAGGAAAGAGACGCCTACTTCTGCAGCCCTTAAGGAAGCACGGCGCAGAACGCGCGTTTGTTCTCCGCCGTGCGTTCACTCCCCGTGAAAGAGCGCGTCCCTCGCGCCCTTTCACTCGCACCTACAGCGTTCGGCGGCGCGCGGCCACGATTTCATCTCCATTGACGTCATACGGAACCTCACGGCGACGGCGACGGCGACGGCGACGGCGACGGCGACGCCGACGGCAGAAATCTGCTTTTGAGTGTCCATATAATTGCTATCGCAATAAAATAGTCGGCCACTGGCGCGGGACAGTGTCCAAGGTGCGAAGGGGAAACGGCGCGTAAAGTTCTGTGGCTATGGCGGTGGTCGAAGACGTAGGAGTTTCGAGGGCAGTCTTGGTTGCAGGAACGGGTTCACCGTTGGTAGATCGGAGTTATCGCTTTCGTGGTGGTGGCGGTCCCGAACTCCAGACGGATGGGGTAGGACACTGCCAGGTCAGCTGGCCACGCCGCTGTAGCCAAGATGAAAGGGGCAGCCACAACCGTGGCTGCAAGGCGTTTGCACGGCAGCGGCGACTGCATGCAGAGAGCCGGGCTCTCGGTCTGTCGTCAGAGGGTCAGTGACCACGTCCACCTTCAGTGTCCACGACGATCCGATGCAGCAGTTGGTGCGACTTCTGGTTGCTTCGAAGAGCAACAGGCACCACGCACGCACGCACACACACACACACACACACACACACACACACACACACACACACACACACACACACACACACACACACACACACACACACACACACACACACACACACACACACACACACACACACACACACACACACACACACACACACTCCCTGCGGTTTTTTCCATGGCTGCGCAACACTCCCAAACATCGCAATGCTCATCGCCGTCCACAACGCGCCGCGCCATAGAAGGCGCAAAGCGTCCTTCGCCCCCTCGCACCGACGAGTCAATGAGACCATTGTCCCCCCTGCGCCTGATGACCGCGCAAGTCAACAACCCCCTTCTCGACAAAGAAACAAAAGGAAAAAGAAAAGAACAAGAAAAACAAAAATTTTCAACGTCTACGTACAAGAAAAAAAAAACACGTAATGAATGAAACTATAAGGCTGTACACGCGAAATTTAACCACACTTTCAATAAAAAAAACATTATTACACTCAGCGTGCGTACTCGATAAAAGAAGAAAATGCACACTGTTAAAATACTACATAAACAGCACTTGCAATAAGCTGGGCTGGCACCAGCTTCTTTTCGTGCACTGCCCGTAAAGAAGCTAGCCCACTGCGGCTACGCATTTTACTGAGGGCCTTCGGTTGCGGAAAACTCCGTCGTCCGGCGCGAAATCACACAGGTGACCGCTTCCTCAGATTGTACCGGTGCGTGGTCCGAATGCGGTCCGTTGCCCCGGGTGTGCCCCGTTGCTTGCGCGCAATGCCACTGGACGCTGGCGCGAGCTCGGCGAGCTCGTCGGACCGTGACGCAAAGGCCTTCAGGTCGGCGATATGGGCAAGGCTGAGTTTTCCCGAAACAAGTACGCGAGCGGAGACCAAACTTTCTCTACTCGGTACGGACCAAGCCCCTTAGAAGCGAGCGAGGCTGAGAACCCCTTGGTGGCGTCGCTAAGAGCGTGGTTGCGATTCAGGACGAGATCACCTACCTTAAGTGAAAGATGGCGATGCTTCCGGTCGTACTGAACCTTCTGCTGGGCCCTGGCCGACGCCAAACTCTGCCTTGCTCTACAGCGAGCCCGACAAAGCCTATCCCGAAGTGCTGAAGCGTAAGCAGAACAGTCTGCCGGCGCCTCCTCGTCCCCGAGCTGGCATTGCATGACACTGGTCACCCGATTTGCCAACTCCCTTCCAAAATTGAGGAAGGCGGGAGAGAAACCAGTCGAGCGATTCTCTGAGGTTCGGATTGCGAACGCGAGCTCACTCAAATGGTCTGCCCAATCCTTTTGACGTTCGGCAAAAGCCGCTAACATTAGTTTGAGAGTTCTATTGAGTCTCTCCGTCAAATTGGACTGGGGATGGTAGGGCAAAGTGGTGCAGTGATTAATTCCCAGGGAACGGCACGTAGCACCAAACACCTGAGCGGTGAAATAGGACGCATTGTCCGTAATCAGTCTTTTCGGAAAGCCGAACCGACAAAACACTTCCTGTAGCCTTTCCAGCACCGCTCGCGCTGTCACTTTACGAAGCGGAAACAGTTCCACCCATTTAGAAAAATGATCAACGACTACCATCAGGTGTGTGAACCCCTGCTTCCTCCTGGGGAAAGGCCCCATAAGATCGCAGGTGGCCACTTGTCACGGACGCTCACTGTCGATTGGTTTCATCAGCCCGGACGGCTTGCCACCCCTTGATTTCCCCGTTTGACAGACGTGGCAGGAACGGCAATAGCGAAAAATGTCACGCTTTATGCCAGGCCAGGTCACAGTTTGGCTTAGTTACGCAAAAACTTTAGAGCCACTCAAATGACTGGCCCGCCGCACTATACCAGCAGCGTCTCGGCGCTCCGTTTCCCTGAGACCGTCGCTCACTCCGCGACAAAACGGATCAATTTGCTGGACCTCCAGTAGCTCTTGCCTGCTGAAAGCGATTCCAGCTCCCCCAAAGGGGAGGCTGGTCTCGTCCCCACTCAGGACTACAGCCATCGTTGTCATGGGTTCGCTTTCGAGAAGCTCCCCCTCTCGCACGCTTTCCGGCGCGCTGCTTGCCTGGAGCTAACAGGTTTGCCCGCTTGCGGACTCGCCTCTCTCTCCGCTCGTTTCGCCCCCGACGCAAGCTGGCGCAAAGGCACCGGCAGCGACTGTCGCACCTGGAGAAAAGCTCTGGGTGGACAATGGGGCACGAGATGGCGTGTCAGCTACCACGTTGGCACTAAGATGTAGTGCCTCTTCGTGCCGTGTCGCTCTATCCCAATGGGGATTTTGAGTCGACAAGCGCATAGCGCAGGGACATGCCCCCGAATTCTGCGCGCGACACGATGCGTGCCGTGCCTCTCGATCCCAAAGGGGACCATGAGCGGGCGAGCGCGAAGCTCGGGGGCTTGCCCTCGAACTCGGCGCGCGACACGATTCCGACGCCTCATCGGCACAGGCAAGATCGGACGCCAGCGGGCTGATGAACGGCTTTAGCAACACGAACTGTCCGTGGCGATAGCCACCATTCGCAATGTCCACAACGATCCCGGTTTTAAGGAAAAAGTCCCTGCCGAGAATCACAGGAACACTGAGCCCTGGGATATGAACGAAACAGGTGCGTCTAATTCGCTCTCCCCCACCGCGACTTTACAATTGCTAGTAGGTACAGCGGGGGCGTGGCACTGCGGGTCACGTGACTTCCGCTTAACACGTGTTGTTACAGTGGCTAGTGTTGTCATGGCAATCGTGGAGCTCCTAGGTGTCTAGGGACATAATCGCTTAGGGACTTTTGAGGCATTGGTCTGCACGGCAGCCCGGCGGATGCTAGTTACTGAGCGTGGCTCTCTTATCTCCGGGACCGGGCGCAGTGATTGACCTTGCTGAGCGCAGCTCCTACGTGCGTAGGGAGCGAATCGTTTAGGGAGCGTTGAATGTCAGGCGGTGTCTGGGCCACGCCAGCCACGCTTTATTATTGTAGCATTTGTTCTAGTGGCGGAAATCCTTGCAGTACTGGTGGTGTGGCATGACGGCTTTTGATCTCGGTGAACTGTGCTGGTGTAAACAAGTGGATACTGCTCGCGTTTGTACCCCGGTGCCGCGGCGGAAGCCGCGGTGCCGGGCGCCGACGCGAAGCGGCGGTCGTTGGGGTGTTGCGGAGCGCAGCGTAGCAACACCCCAAATAAAAAAATACTGCTCCAGTCAGGTAGACTGCTCCCTCCCTGATGCGAGATTATATTTGGATCATCAAAACAGTGGTGTTTATTTATGAATACCATCGTTTCTCTCTCGCAGGCGCGAAGGCAAGCGGGTCTTCGCGCTTGTCGGCAGCGGACACCGCTGTCGGAGTCAGCGGTGTCGGCAATGGTGTCGGCAGCGGAGCCGGCAGCGGACACCATCGCGAACCGAAACGGCTATTGGAATGAGCCGTTAACAGCTTACGCTGTAAAAGGCATGGCATATGCTCATGTTTGCATTAGCACCAAACAATGAATGTACTGAATTAACAAAAAGAAGCAGCCGGAAATTCCTCGCTAAGAAGACCAATGAACATACAGTGTGACGCGACTTGAGAAATAACGATATTGGAAGGTCCAAGAATTTAGAAGAAAAGAAAAAAAATTGCGTAGCTTACACTGGAGGCGCAGTGCTAAAACGACAGCGGAGCTGATGGCCACCTTGCTAGCCCTGGCTTCTGTACTACCAAGTCATCCCCAGCATTTTCCGGAATTTTTTGCGAAGCGCGGCCTCTTCGGGAGCACGCACTATCTTTGAGCGCCCCATGGCTTCTACTGATCGAGCGCCGCCGCGCGCACGCTTACATAGATGTTGCCTCAAGGTCAGAGCATGCGCAGATACAATCGTTATCACGGCACATGCGCAGATCTCGGCGTACCGGCGGAAACCGGTTGCGCACAGTGTCTGCCCGTTGCTGCCCGCGTTTCCCCGGCGCGAAAGCGGGAAACGCGGCCGGCGTCGGCAGCAGCTATGCGCGTTGCCTCGTTAGTGGTGCTACAAATACCTTGATGATGTGGTTCTTGAGGGAAAGGGAAAGGTTGGCGCTATAACCTTTCTCTATCTCGCTCTCATTTCTCTTTCCCTCTCCCGAACATTGCGCGCGCCACGCGCATGCTCTCCTTCCCTCTCCTTAACGTCCTATGTCAAGGCAACATACGCACGGCTCAGAGAGGAGGCGAGGCACACGCCGCTCCGCGAGGTGGTTGCTAGGCGACGCAGTGACGTGGTTTTGTGACAGCAGGCGGCACAGACAGACAGACCGACAGACAAGAAACTTTATTTTGTCCTAAGGGACTACTTTGTCCTAGTCGCGGGCCGCACCTGCACCGGGGGCGGAAGACCGGGATCTACAGCCCTTTCGCAGGCCCTTCGGACAGCCCGAAGCTGGACTTGAAGGTCGTTGCTCTTGACGGCTTCTTCCCAGTCTTCTTGCCTGTTGAAAGGCGAGTGGTGCAACGCACGTTTTACAGTTAGCTAGAACAGCTTCGCTGTTAAAAAAAATGATTGAATCGTCGCGATGGCACATCACGAGTCACCGTATATAGCGTCGAAGTCCCTAGTTATAACGAAATTATGTTTGAACAGCTCTGATAGCGTCCACGCAACAATGGTGATTGCTTGTGTACAGTCAAATGTTCATATTCTGCGGCCTGAAGCTCACGGCACGGTACGAAAACGCGCTCGGGGCGAAAGCGAAACATGTGCACGGACATGCATGCAGACATGCACTCGGTCGCTGCGAACCCGTACGATCGCTGCATTAAGATTTCATTCTGTTATGCTCTGTTCGGCTATACAGACAGCACATTATAAGAACATATTTCGCATTGTCTGATCTAAGGGATTGCCTACCTTTCACACAAGAAGCTGGTTCGGGGGACTCCATCACGGCGAACGCTCGCAGTGGGCGTTCACTGTATGTATTCAGTAGAGGGATAGCGCCTGTAAAGCATTCTTCGCTTTCTGTTGTCCCAAGGATTATTATTTTGGCAGTAAGAAATTTCCCTCGTTTGGAGAGTATTTACAGAAATGGCCAGGAGGGCTCCCGGAGCGTGGTGTTTTTATTGAGCGCATACGGCCAAACTAATGAGGAGCGCGCCGCGTTATCCCTCATACTACGCAAGCGAGGCTGCGACTATTTTCACAACAAATCCGTGCAGGGGCGGGGTCTCGGCTCGATGACGTATCACCATTTTCTTTTTTCTTTTTCCTCTCTGTTTGGCAGCGTGGTCGGTGTGCGGCGCCTCAGTTCGGATCAACTCATTCCACGTGAGCGAGAAGTTGGCGCGCGTATCATATTCGCGGCGTGCGTTGTTTTGTTTCGCTTGTGAAAGCGCGGAATGCAACGATGAGCGAGCCTCCTGACCGACAGAAGGTGATCGAAAAGTACCTCCAAGGGTTACGTCATCATGAAGACGGCTACTACCATGGCTACCTGAAGTCCGACGTTGAGCTTAAGCTTTTCGAGAGGTCCTTGGCTGCCGTCAACGAGAGGTATGCTGTGCGGACGTCAAGAGACCTGAACAAGCCGTCTAAATGTAAGGATGTATCGACTGCTTCTTAATGTCTCGCTCTGCGCGTAGATTTATCATTGAAAAACGCAGTAGTAATTTTAACCAGGGACTCAACCCGGCAGAACGACTTGCTTTCAGTTGCGGTTAGTGCGCAACACAAGACAATTGATTTATCTTGATTCGCTTTTTTTTGAAGATCGGGTTATCATTGTTCTGGTTACCGGTTCAGAGCTCCCCTGGCACCGATTTAGTTCGGTTTGAGTGGAGTATTGTTCTGGTTAACGCGACATGACCCGATCCTCAGAAATTTTGATAAACGTAAAAATAACTGAACTGTTATTTTTCGGTTTCAGTCATGATTAGAACCGCGCATGCAAGCTAATTGTGACTTAAAAGAATGAGGAAGTCTGCCCCCGTGCTCTTTACATAAATTCTTCAGAGCTGCGCTTGGGCGTTTGTTTTGTAAGCATCTGCGCATGTTTTTTTTAACATTGAATTCAATTCAATTCATTGAAAATTGAATTTTTTAACATTGAACAGTTCACTATCAGGCCTGTGCCTTGTAGCAGGACCACGGATGGCACACACGGCCGTGTCACGACATGGAGTACAGCTATGGCAGGCTTCTAGACCCTTCTAGCAACCACAGTACAGCCCCATCGCAATTCTTGTCTCCTGTTGCGCGTGTTGCGCACGATTGCTTTTTCAATTTTCAAAAATCGCTTCTAATGCAATCAACCAATTCCTTATTTTTTTTCTCTGCTATCACTACCTGTCCATAGGTAAGCTACTCCCAGCCACGTCTTTTTACCTTGCCATGTGCCACTAATCCATAAATGCTCTTTACATCTCTCGTTTACTCTTCGCCACTTCAGACCTCGCCTAATTAGTACGCCTACGCCTCTGCCTTTCTTTGACCCGGTCATTCTGTTGCACCCTTCCCATACAAAATTGTCAATAACAGGCGGCTGCTCCAAATCTCGCAGATGCGTTTCTGTCAAGGCGTACACGCTAATCGTTTCATCATTCAGCTGCGTTTGGATTTCCAGCCATATTTCCTGCTTGCGACCACCCTGCATGTTAAGGTAGCAAATTTTACCTTCTCAATTCTTATCCTTTCTGCGTCTTTTCCTGACTTCTGGTCGTCAAATTCTGCCCTTTTCTGCTGTTTCGCTACGTTCAATACTTAATCCTGCTTCCTGATTGCCTGGGGCCCGCCTAAAAAAGCTAAAGCTTGTGCCGCGAATCGACGTCCGACCGGTGTTGCTACACTTTCACTAAAATATATCCCGTCACGCACAAAAGCGCCTTCGCGGCCTGCTCGGTGCACTTCTCGGTTGATGTCAATGACCGTAAAATTCATTGCTTTAGCTGGAGTCCAAATTTCCCTGTTTACTGCAAGAACTGCTCTTTCAATTTCACAACCCACCCTTTCAACCTCTGTCACCGAGTACACCGCGATTTGTACTTCCTTTGAAACATTCCGCAGGTCTGTAAAACCTTTGGCTATTTGCTTTGTGATCCCTGCCCCTCGTCCGTGCAGTACGTCAGTCACTCCGCCCATTATCACCACTAAGCATCTCTCCTCCATTGTGTCCCACATGCGTTCCTTGGCCTTCGCTATCACATGTCTAATCGGCTTTCCCGGAAGCGCGCTAACCGCAACAAACATAACGCGCACGCCTCGAGCGGCAGCTTTCCGAAATGCCGCTCACCGATGCACGCGACGACCGCGGCTTGCATTAAATACGGATTGCTACCACACAAAAGGAAGATGAGACTATAAAATTACTCTCGGAACTCAATAATGTCGTCGCCAGCATGCAGGCTGCGGAGTTTCTCCTCAAGAGGGCCGTCAGCCTGGCCGGTGGGCACCCCTCTTGTCGTCGTCGGGGATTTCAACACCACACACAGGGTGAGGTGGTACACCTATGACACGCCCAAGGGACGCGACCTGTGGCAGACTGCGATTGAAGCGGACTTGACACTTATCACCGATAAGGATTTCCCCACTAGGAGAGGAAACTACACATGCCGGTACACTACCCCAGACCTCTCTTTTGTCCAGAACGTCGGGGATGTGAAGTGGGTAAACACGGCTCTAGACCTCGGAAGTGACCACTACGTCATCGAGGTCTCCTTTACGGTTGCCCGCTGTAGGACGAGGAAATTTAAGATGATCGACTGGGACTTTTTCCGCAAGATCAGAGCGGAGCGCGCACCGACGGCCCAGACAGATTTTGAAAGTTGGTGCAAAGGAATCAGGGATGATGCCGCGGCGGCGACCAAGGTGGTCGTCACTGACCTCGACGTTTACAAGATGGATAACAGGTTGGCCCACCTGCTGGAAGCCAAGCACGCCCTCCTTACGAGATGGAAGGGGCAGAAGCATAACAGGAGGCTCCGCAAGAAGGTTTTCGAGGTTAACAGGGAGATCGAAGAGCACTGCAAGAACCTGTGTAAACAACAATGGGAGGAGCTCTGCGAATCCGTCAAGGACCAGCTCAGATCCGGCAAGAGCTGGGGTCTGCTCAAACACCTTCTCGATGAGGGCAGCACCAGGTCCAGCCAGAGACGATCCCTTGCGCAAGCCATCCACCTCGTTTCAGACTCTACCCCGGACGAGTTGATTGTCAACAGGCTCATAAACAAGTACCTGCCAGTCGCCGATAGCTCTGCCCCACCCAGTTCACAGACTACACGGGGTGTGAGTTGCCGCGGTTGGACCAGGATTTCACTGCGGTTGAGATCCGACAGGTCCTCTTCTACCTGAACAGCAAATCCGCCCCTGGCCCAGATGGCGTCACTAACAAGATGCTCAAGAATATCGATGATGAGTCGATCGACTTCCTCACCGAAAGGGTTAATGAAGTTTGGCGCAGTGGAAATGTCCCCACACAGTGAAAGACGGCCTGCACGGTACTCATCCCCAAACCCGGTAGAGCACCAGAAATCGACAATCTGAGAACTTCCTTGACGTCCTGTGTAGGTAAAGTCGCAGAGCATGCCCTGCTCAGCCGGCATACGGTGCTCCTCGAGACCAATGACATATACACCCACAATATGATTGGTTTCAGAGCCGGCCTCTCGCCACAGGGCGCCATGAAGCTGATAAAGCATTAGATCATCGACCGGAGCACGGGAGATACCAGAGCCATCCTTGGAATAGACCTGGAGAAGGCTTTCGACAATATCTTACACGAATTCATTCTCCAGTCTACTGCCGGCCTCGGGCTTGGGAAGAGGGTCTACGACTTCGTCCGATCATTCCTTAGCCAGAGAACTGCCATGCTCGAGATTGAAGGATACCTCTCGCAAGAGATCACTCTCGGTTCACGCGACACGCCTCAGGGCTCAGTCATCTCGCCAAGATTATTCAACATCGCAATGATCGGACTTTCCAAGAAGCTTGCCGAGATTCAAGGAATCTACCATACCATCTACGCAGATGACATCACCATCTGGTGCGCTGGCGGGAGTGACGGCCAAGGTGAGGACGCCATGCAGAGTGCCATCGATGCGACCGAGCGCTTCCTCCGCCCCACTGGGATCAGAAGTTCTCCTTCCAAGTCTGAGCTACTTCTCTACAAGAGCCAGAGGTGGTGGCCATCGTGATTGGAAACCGGCGTCCGAAAGCGAAATACGGCTTTTCACTGGTGACGAGTCCCCGGTGCCTAGGGCCGGTATTTTGTAGCGACGCCTTTCCGGTAATAGTGCCTTTTCGCGCTTTGTCAGCGGTCAGAGCGACGGTCCCCGCTCGCGTTATCAACGGGATCAGCCGGTCGTGAGCGGTGGATGATAAGACTAGTATAGAATAAGTCATAAGGCATCGCTACAACATTGCGGCCCAGAGTGGACTCGCTCCGAATATTGGGTATATATATATATATATATATATATATATATATATATATATATGGAGTCTAACGGTGCCAATCAGAAGGATCATCGCCTAGACGGAGAGTGCTCTCGGCCTCATCCGGAGGATCGCCAACAGGCACTGGGGAATCAAGGAAGACAATCTCATCCGCATTATACATGCTATTGTGCTCTGCTACCTTTCATATTCGGCAGCCATGCATAATTGGCATGTTGCAGAGAGGAACAAGTTAAATTCCCTCATCAGAAAGTTCTTCAAGCTCGCCCTCGGCTTACCTGTAAGCACTCACACCGAAAACCTGTTAAAGCTCGGAATGCACAACACGCTCGAAGAAATAATAGAGGCGCAAGAGCGTTCACAACTGCTCAGGCTATCCGGCACCCCGGCGGGCCGCAAGATAGTCGACGAGATGGGCCTCTATCCTGTCGACCAGTGCCCAGACGCCACGTGGATTCCCAGCGACATCAGCTCTCAAGTGCACATCGCGCCTATTCCCCGAAATATGCAACCCGCACACAACGTCGGGCCAGGGGGAGAGCTGAACTCGAACATGTCCGTAACAACCACATTGAGGCAAGCTTCGTGGATGCCGCGGCATATGTCCAACAAGAGGCGTTCGCTGTCTCTATCGTCTACTCTAATTCCAGGATCACTTGCTGCGCTACAGTACGCCCTTCGAAGCCCTCGGTAGCCGAACAGGTTGCAATCGCGCTGGCAGTGCTCGATGATCACAGAGAGGCAAAATATAGCGATTCCAAGGCGGCCATATTAAGGACTACCAAACCGGGATGGTCTCCCCTCAGGCCCTTCGCATTCTCCAAAGCTTGAAAAGTATCTCTCCGCATTCTCTCATTTCATTTCCCGCTCACTTGGGGCCGACTGAGGGCTCTCCCTCTAACCCTAACGAGAGCGCGCACGAGGCCGCGCGAGGACTCGCTGACCGCGCCGCCTCCGCAGTCCCCCTACCCCGCGGAGAACCATTGCTCAAGTATAATCAGATCACCAAGCATTTCTATCTGTCAAGACGGGTATGCCCCCTCCCGCACCCTTCCTTATGCAAGGCGCGAGGGGTGACCCTTCGACTTTTACAAGCTCGTGCGTATCCTAACCTTGCGGCTCTTCACGCTATATACCCTGAAAGGTATCCCAGTGCGGACTGCCCTGCCTGCAGGACTAACAGCAACATTAAACCATGTGTTGTGGGAGTGTGAAGCCATCGGCTCCACCTTCAGCGAGGATAGATGGGCTGCGCTTTTGGGCAGCCCCGAACTCAACGACCAAACGCTGGCCGTCCAGAATGCCCGCGATCGGGCCGTCAAGCTCGGCTTGGCGGTCCTTACGTGGGACCAGCCGGGTGACACGGGGCCTCCCATGCGTCTTCTCTGGCCCTAAATAAAGCTATTTCACTCACTCACCACACAAAAGACAAGTAGCGCGCGGCCCCTTTCGTTACCTGCACAGCTAGTAATTTAAGTTGCAGCGTTTGGAAAAGGGAAATAATTCTTGAGCTGGTCCTTGCCGATCGCGAGTGCACGCACAGTACAATAAATTAGGGGGTGTTACGTGCTAAAACCACGAAATCATTATGAGGCATGCTGTGATGAGTCTCGAAGAATACTTTTGACCCCCGGGGGGTTCTTTAACGCAAAAATATAAGATCTAAGTACACGGTAACAAGGGGTGTTGTTTTATTTAGCCATCATAGAAATGCGGCAGCCGTGGTCGGAAATCAAGCTCGCGTCGTCGAGCTTAGCGGCGCAACACGTGCATTTACCGCTAAGCTAATGCGGCGGAGGTCATGGTACGATTCAACTACGCGACACTAAAACGGCCGTGCGCTAAATACAGGCATATTAGTATGGCTTCTTACAGTGTAAGCTGATATGGGCTCATTCAAATAGCGGTTTCGGTTCGCGACGGTGTCCGCCACCACCCGTGTCCGTAACCACTATCGCCGGAAATGCGAAAGAAGTACTCGGTTCCCGCCGAGATCGAACCCGGGCCCGCTGCGCGGGTGTCCGATAATCTACCACCGAGCCACGCAAGCGCTTGCTATCGGGTAGCAGAAAAATGTCCTGTAAACGCGCCCTAGGCAGGCGCAGACGATGCGATTCAGACGAGGCGCGCAATCAACGCGACCCCGAGCCTCCGCCAGTGTGGTGGCGCCATCTAGTTAAGGCGCCTGCAAACGCAGTGTGCCCGACATGCAAGTTGCCTATAGCAGTTGCATGCAACTGGTCCTGGCTAACTCAACCAGGCTAGGTGACTGTCACCAGCCCGTTTTGAAGATTCCAATAAACAATCATCCTCACCAGACCTATAGCCAAGGGGGGCTAGGGGCCTGCCCCCCCCCCCCGATATTTTGATCTTTCCCAAAAATTACTTAAAATTAGGTGCTTTCCTCAAATAGTCAAGGCCTTCAGCAAGTTGCCCCCCCCTCCGGAAAAAATTCCAGGCTACGGGCCTGGAGCAGAAGAAAAAAGAGAGCGGATGTACCCTGCATCGGCTCCGTCTCATTTTTGAATGATTATGCAGGCAATTTGGGAGGACCACGGTTTCAAGCACATCATTTGATTCGTGAAGTTAACGCCAATCGGTGGATACCTTTGGACAAGGTGGGCCAGCTTTTTTCGGACTTTTTTATCACCTTGTGTGCATCGAACGTGGAGCTCCGCTAGGCCTAACGCGATGTAGGCCTAGCGAGCCCGCCAAGTCGGCATGGCTGATACATGTGCGGACGACAATGTCTCCTCTGAGACGGAAGACGGCGAGGAAGGAATGGGTTGGCAGGTGGTCACCAACCGAAGATCGCGATCTGCGGGAAGAACCTGGGGAGCTGGTGGAACCACTCATTTGAACCAAGAGTTACAAGGAAAGGAGATCGCCTACAAAGGTGCCAATGGGGCCGACAAGCTCAAGCGCCAAATTGTGAAAGTGTCAAGGATGCCGCAACTGCCAGAGGAGCACAGGCAAATCATCGTTAGGCCTCGGGGAGGCCTCAACCTGAACAAGGTCAGCACTGCAGCTATTGGAGAAGTGATCGTCGAGGCGGCCAGACTTACAGAAGACCAAGCGAAGGGAGACATCGTCTGCCCCAACTTCACACAGAACATCGTGGTGGTTAGTACACCGGACTCCGATCATGCCGAAAGGTATGCACGACTCAAGTCTATTACTGTCATGAAGGTGGAATATGAAGTCAGCGCTTATGAAACGGACCCCCACTCTACGTGCAAGGGGGTCATTAGAAGAGTGAACCTCAACGACAGTCAAAGTGTTATCACGAAAAAGATCGTGCATGACTACAACCCAACAGCGTTGGCTGCACAGTGTATCAAAGCTACGGGCTCAGTTATTGTGCTCTTCGACGAATTCAAGGTGCCCGATTTCATCAAATATGGGTCAATCCTGGTGAGGTGCTATCTGTACAGGAATCAATTTGATGTATGTTACGCATGTGGAAGAATTGGACACAGATCAGACATTTGTCCCACACCTGATGTGGTGCAGTGCACGGGATTCGGTGTGCAAGACCCAGGGGAGGATCATATATGCTCTTCCAAATGCAAGTTCTGCAGTGAAGATCACCCCACAGGTGACAAGGCTTGCAAGCAGCGGTATTAAATACCGTATGTAGTGAGAGTAAGGAGAAGAGCACGCTTCAAAGAGGACGCCGAGATGGAATCGGCTCAACCGACAAAGGAGACCCCTTCGGGCACCGGGAGGCGCTCACGCTCAAGGAGCAGTTCAAGATCAAGACAGCGCTCCCACTCAAGAAGTAGGTCAACATCAAGGCAGCATTCAACATCGAGGGGAAGAAACCAAGGTCTCGGGAGGTGCAGGTGCGCTTTGAGGAGTAGAAGATCAACAAGAAAAAGGAGCCAGGAGCTACCTGGGCAGAGAAAGTCAAAGGTACTGTGAAAGCCACAGGTAACGGGGCAATAGCTTCGCAGGTACAAAGTAATGATACCAGAGTAGAACAGCTCATCAGAGAGGTTATATCACTAAAGAAAGCAAATGAAGAACTTAAGAGGCAGATTCAGGAAATGAACAAAGGGTTAAGGGCAGAAAGTGGCAATGTGGCAGTAGCTAAGCCGGTGAGTAGAAGAGCCAGGAGGAAGAAGGCACACCGGCGCCAAAAAAGAGACCTGTAGTCCCAGAGGTGGAATCGATGTGCTCGGTTCTGGAGGAGATTAAGAATGCAATTAAGGACCTAAAGGACATCGTAGACAGCGTTAACCTTACGGTGAACAAAATATGGAAGTGGAACAGCCGAGAAAAGGCAGAAAAAATTAGAGACCCAAGGAGAGGATGAGGAATATATGCCCTCCGAAGCCGAAAGCATTAGAACACTTCCAGGAGCGGTGGGTAGTAGAGTTAAGAGAACAGTGATGGGGTAGCAAGTCAGGGGGTAACAGCAATAATAATAGATAGCAGAAAGAGACTTAGTGTGTGGCAGTGGAATTGCAGAGGATTTCACCAAAAAAGAGCGTCATTAGCACAGATAATCAAAACGGTTGAATATAGGCCAATTAATAATGCTGCAGGAAACTCTAGCGGAGGAGATCGGGCTGTCCGGCTTTAACTCGATCTGCAAAGGCAAAGACCCGGGCAGGGGAATCGCCACCCAAATTGACAAAATTCCCTACATTGAGCATGATTTAAATTTAGGAGCGAGCAAAATTGAATATATATTGATAGAAATGGTCCTAAAAAGGCACAGAGGTAAAGCGCAAAGCTTGATCTGCCTCAACATATATAGCAGTCCCAGCGAGATGAGACAGAGGTTTAAAGCAATTTTTATTAAGGCCATGGGGGTAGTCAAAAATGCGCCTCATAATAGGCGGGGACTTCCAACGCCCCACACCAATCTTGGGATTACCGCTGGAGTACAAAGAAAGGGGAAGGAATCTGGCATCTTGCCACGGATTTAGGCCTCTCATCACAGACCCAGCCTTTCCTACTAGGTGTGGCACTTCCATGTTTAGGGACACTACCCCGGACTTAACCTTCACTTCTAACTTACCCAGGGCAGACTGGATCAACTTTGGCGCGGACCTGGGGAGCGACCATTACATACTACACATAATGGTGGAAACGATGGGGGTGGAGGTAAAGCATTTCACTTGTATAGACTGGGATGAATTTAGAAAAATCAGAAAGGACAGAGCAGAAACAGAAGGAAAGGGGGCAAATCACACCATCAGAGTGGGTAGCTCAGCTTAGGGACGACTTGAATGCAGCAACTAAGGCTATAGAAACTGAGGAGGAGGTCGCACAAATGGACAGTAGATTGGCGCATTTGATCGAAGCCAACCAATTGATTTTACAAAGATGGAAATCACACCGCTTGAACAGCAGACTTGGGAAGCGAATTGCTCAGCTCAATAGAGATATTGAGGAGCACGCCCGATATTTGCAGAAACAACAGTGGAATGAGGTGTGTACTCTATAGATGGAAGGATAAAATGTGGAGGCAACTGGAATCTGCTTAGGCATTTGCTCAATGAAAAAGGCACTAAATCGAATAGACGTACGTCAGTGGCAAAGCTGGTACACCAGGAAAGTCAGACTGCAAGCGCAGAGAGCATAATGCAGCGATTGGCAGCTAAATACTTGCCTCTCAGGACAGTGGATCAGGAAGTAAGTTACCCGATTACTTAGGGGCAGAATGCAACTTTATGGATCAGGAATTCAAGGAGAGTGAGGTACGCACGGCACTGTATGACTTGAATAGTAGGTCAGCATCGAGCCCAGATGACATCTTCTCGAACAGATTGCTTAAGAACTTGGACGATGACTCCATAAAATAGCTGACCACATACATTAATGAATTATGGAAGAATGGGGTATATCCAGAAGAATGGAGGACGGCCTGTACTATCTTAATAAAAAAGCCGGGCAAACAACTCAACTTGGATAACCTCAGGCCAATTTCGTTATCATGTCTAGGGAAGACAATGGAGCATGTCATATTGAACAGGTTAACGAAATATCTGGAGGACAATGACATCCTACCATATACTCTGATTGGTTTCAGACCAGGCTTGTCCACACAATGTGCCATGTTGTTAATCAAACACGAATTGCTCTTAGCCAGTCCAAAGAACACTAGAGCTCTCTTGGAGTTGGATGTCGAAAAAGCTTTTGACAAAATTAAGCATAGAGCAATACTTAGGTCATTTCTGAACTGGGATTAGGCAGAGAACTATATGAAGTGGTTAAAGCATTTCTTGGCCATTGCTCAGCACACCTTAGATTCGGGGACATTAAATCAAAGAAGATGGATCTCGGTGACAGAGGGACGCCACAAGGGTCGGTCTTGTCACCTATGCTTTTCAACCTGGCAATGTCAAAAGTGGCGAAGAGATTAAAAGGGATAGAGGGCATTAACTTTACCATTTATGCAGACGATGTGACAATATGAAACGCTGAAGGAAATATGGGACAGGCTGAAAGCAGACTTCAGGAGAGCATTTATGAGGTGTAGTCCATTTGAGAAGAAATGGGACTGAAATGCTCTGCTGATAAGTCTGAACTTCTAGTACTCAGTAACAGGGGAAGGGGTAGAAAATCGAGGGGATATGTTCCCAAGGAAGAACCCAGGTTAGTACTAACCACGAAGGCAGGCAAAACTATTAAGTCGAATCCATTAGTCTTAGGGTTATTCCTGGAGGCAAACGGAAAAACAATACAACACATCACAAGCAAGACGGAGGAGGTAATAAGACTGCTAAGGAGAATCACTAACAGACAGAGGGCTGGGAGAGTAGAGCGCCATGAGACTGGTCCACGCTTTTGCCTTGTGTCACTTCTCATACGTAGCAGGGATGCTTAGATGGACACAGACAGAACTAAAGAAGTTGAACAGATTAAAAGGCTTGTCAAAACAACAGTGGGATTGCCGGTTAGCACACTGGATGATAAATTAATGAAACTAGGGCTCCACAACACAATAGCCGAGATAATTGAAGCTCAGCAAATTGCCCACAGAGAGAGGCTTTCAGAAACAAGGTCAGGTAGAGCAATACTCGAAGAGGTAAGGCGGTACCCAACCGAATCCAAAAATTCAGAAGACACAGTAGAACTAAAAGATAGCAGAAGAGATATCAAGACAACTCCTTTTCCCAGAAATATGCACCCAGTGCACAACCTGGAAAGAAAAAAGGCAAGGGCCAAAGCTCTCCTGCAGGAAATAGAACAGGACAGAGAACATGAGGCTTTTGTAGATGCTGCATGGGTCAGAAGAAAGAAAGCTTTTACAGCAGTAGTAGTAGATGCAGATCGACTCGCTCGGGATGCTATTACAATCACGACTAAAGAAGCGACAGTCGTGGAACAAGTAGCGATAGCATTGGCTTTGAGGAATAATAAGTGGATGCAAAGATGGCACAGCGACGACCTTCGACAGTGACTCTAAGATGGCTATTAGACGCTTTACCAAAGGCTTTGGAACCAAAAGGGCTACCCAGCTGATCGATGAGATGGACACTTCCATCCGTCCCTAGGGGAGCATTCGGCGCTGGGGCCATGCGGGCACACTTTAGAGTGCCTTGTCTATACCCCTACCTAAAATTACAAAACGCCATAAACCCTACTCGCTACAAGGCCCATTGCCCATGGTGCGGCGGCATACCAACACACTACATGGCATTGTGAATCACACCCATTTGATAAAACATGTCACACAATGGAGCAATGGGAAGCACAGCTAACCAGCTCACACCTGGCAGGACAATCTTAAACCACGTTAAGCAGGCTGCTGAGGCCAGTGGCACCCTGGACTAAACTAAAGGGGTCTGACCATTCCACCAAAATCCTTTTGAACAGTCTCTCAATCATGCTTCAAGAACCACCATGCAACTTACCTTTACATATATAGCATAATGCATGCACTTACCTTGCCTAATGACCTGAAATAAAATGTAGGAAGCAACACATAATACTTATATTCAGCATACATATGAACATTCATTACCGGAGTCACATATTACATATTCATTCAAAAGAGCATATCCAGCCTTCATCAAGCTTTTCAGTTTGTGAAAGAATCTCCAATGGCACGTCTACATGTTCCACACACCCACCGAATTTCGGATCCACTTTCATTTCAATAGAAGTAAATTGTATTCGCTCAATCACTGGTCCTGATGTGTAGATGCCTGTCACCTTTCCTCCTACAACCACATCACCGGTGCGAAGTTTATTATTGCATGTACTAATGTCACTAACATGAACATCTACGCTTGCTGGACTAGCTTCTTGCTCACACTTCAAAAGCTCATCTGGAGGTATTTGATGAGATGAGATCTCGGAGAAGGAACACTGGTTTGTTGGGCTGTGTTCAGTGGTCCTGAAGGTCCGTGAGGGTTTGTCGGTGGATTCTTCCACACTATGAGTAAGATGAGGCTGTTCAGAATTTGGTACCTTTTGTGTGCAGCTGCTGCTTGCTGACAATACTGCATCAGTTGACACAAAAGATGCAGACTGCAGGAATAAGCAGTCTTTAATGGCATTTGTGTCTTTTTCAAGGTCACATGGTGCTACACGAGCCAATACTGGAGATACACACTTTGGGAGGTGCCGATCCTTCATATTGCCTTCCTGCCGCCCGCGCAGTCTCCAACAAAGAGCTCTTGCATTCTTGTGCTGCACAACAGGTTCTGTGGAAGTGCATAGTGAAGTGGCACATTCTGAAATGGCCTCAGTTGGACGTAAAACATTTTCAATATAGTCTCCTGTCTCAAGTGTAGACTTCAGAGGATCATTCGTGCTACTACTCGTTTGCTTCAGACAAGGTTCCGGAATGTTCAACTCGCGATTTGCTAGGGCAAAAGAGTCACAATGCACTTCTTTGTTGCTCTTAGTAGTGAATACTCTCTCTTGTAACTGGACTGTTTTTCTTGTTTGGCTATTGTCAGACTTCTGCAGCAAGGGTAGTTCATCAGAGACAGCAAGAAGCCTTGCCACGCCATCAACTCGTTGAACGACTACACGCTTTGAGGGTTCCTCAGCCATTCTTGTTACTGTGACCTCTTTAGGCTTATGTTTCATAAGTGAATCATTGACAAAAGCATGTGTCTTCGGTGGTTCATATACTGCCATAATTTCAGGCTTACTTTGTGTTCCAGCTAGTTCCTGCTTTGTCACACATGTACATGGTTCATTTGTAATGTTAGTTCCTCTGGCTTGTGCCAACAATGTCTTCATGCAAGTATTGCACTTTGTGAGCAACGACAACACAGATGATGCCTCGGATAAATCAATGGAAGGAAATTTCATCGTCTTCAACACACATGAGGTTTTTGGACTGGCACATAATGTATCTCTTTTCAGCACAGGACCAGCACTGGAAATCAGGAATTTTGCGGGAGATTTGTCCGAGAGGTTAGTGCTAGAAAGATTTGTCGCACTTTTTGTTGGAGAGGTTAGTTCAGGACTTGGACATGGTGAAATATCCATAGGCTGAGGGTCATGACTTTCAGCACCAAGGGGGTAAGTTTCTTCCTCTAATTTCTCTCCTTTCATGGGCACAGATAATGCTGCTTCCTTTTTGGCTTCCTTAGAAGGGTCTGGCCAGGCACAGCTCTGGTAGTTCCCATTCCAGTACGACTGATGAAAGCCATAGCGTTGTGGCACTATAAAGCCATAGGAATGATGCTGAAGCTCTGGCTGGAGAAATGATGCAGGTGGAGGATAGTGGTACCAACGGATAGGCGATCCACCTCCCATATGGTAGTGGCCCCAGTTCACAGCTCCATACTGGTTTTGCATTGTAGCAAAACAACCTGCAAGAAACAAATGTCTATATAGTGCAGCACAGCAAGTCCTACAAAACAATAGCTGGAAACTGAAAGCCATTGTTGTAAGCATTTTCTACAAGAACAATACACTATACTATTAAACTATAGACATGAGTTGGTCATATGTAGTCCAGCAGCAGCTTTCCTGTAATGCTAGGATCTTGGGCTGACCAAAATGTGGTGTGGTTTGGGTCAAACCAGCTCAAGAAAACAGATCACTTAACAAACTGCAACACTGAAAAAAACATGAAACTCTGGGGTTATACATGCGAAAACCACAATCCGAATTTGACAGTGCAGGTTTCGGTCGCTATTATTTATGCTATTTTTATTACTGAGGGTCCCAAAAACATGCAGTAGTGGGGGACCCTGAATTGATTTTGACTACTTGAGGTTCTTAATGCACCCAATGCATTGTTCACAAACGCTTTTGCATTTCGTCCCCATCGAAATGCGGCTGCTGTGGCCAGATGAACCCACAACCACGTACTTAGCAGCACAACGCCAAGTTATGAAGCCACCATGGCAGGTAACTTGACAAAGTATGCGCGTCGTCACGCAAAACCGGTGAATGGCGAGTCGTAGCACAGGAATGAGGGCTAAGATTTGTAATGGTTTCATTCCAATGACATTGCTTGTCGCGCTTTGTCAGCAGTCAGAGTGGCACTACGTCCATGCCAACAGGATAGCCAGCCATAAACAGTGACCAATACAGTGGCACAGAATTGAGTGGAATAAATTGCTACGTTATACTGCCTCAGATATCTTTTAACGGGGTGACTATCACATAGTGGAAGCATGCCATAAACACGGAATCCTTGTATACTTGAATGTTGTGTTCTTTGACAATCTGGTTTTTACAATTGCAGCATTGGTAAGGCACATGAGTTGACAATGCCGAACCAATATTTCGCAATGATCTGTCCAGCATTTGCATGCTCTTTTATTCTTAATGCACTTTTATCAACGGTGCTTTCTAATAAAGCCTAGACTAATCAGCATAAACAAAACATCTTTATACAGAAAAAGGTTAGTTTTACAACCAACATGTTTCTTCTGGGTGCTTTTCTACCAGCGGCAGCTATAAGGGCGTAACATACATTGTGTGCCTAGTTGTACAAATGTAGCACTATCTCCAGTATTCAGAAATGCACCTTCGCTTGAAGCTCATTGTCTTTCCTTGGGCGCAGCGATGCCAGGTGTCATCTTGACCAAGTTAAGCATAGGCTTCAAGTTAAGGAGCATTTCTGAATAAGAGTGTAAGAGCAAGCATCACATATACCATGTTTCAAAACCAATTATACATATTTGTGAATATTTGCGGTGACAGAGAGGACAATTTCCATCTTTTAGCAGGATTGCTAGAATAGGCAGAGAATAGTTGTGTAAAAAATAGAAATGCATAACTGACTATTAACATGATTTCACCAAGCAACTTTCTACTTGCTTTAGGAAAATATTGTAATTTATTAAATGAAGCCAGTAAGCTATCAAGGTCTATCCACTCTAAATAACTGACACACCTGTTTTAAGAAAAGTGCCATCAAATTTGAGGTAAAATGCACTGTTCCACTTTTAAACACATCTTTTTTGTACTGCAGGGCCAAAGTAACTAGAACAAAAATGAATTTCGTCGCAGACTTTGGGAATGCATATTCAAAATTGGTGTCACCCTCAGAATTTGTTCCAACTGGATATGTCTTGAAAAATTTGTTGGCTACAACTTATGAATAAGAGCTTGAGCTGTAATTAGCTAAAAGTTTATTAATGAAAGTCTGTTAGTCTATTACAAATTTCGAGTTCTGCGAGTAATGTCTGCTGCTTCAAGAAATGCAGCCAATGGACAAGAATAGTGCTAACTGCAATAGACAATATTAAAAATTCTGAAGAATGTGTTTTAACATACACACTATAGACATGCAATGACTGAAATAGTATGATGTGCATAGCTTGTTATACTTTCATGCTTTGAATGGTGCCTGTTATTCTATTTATAAAGGTATGTCATGTTCCTTTTTATTTTTATGGAGCCTTGATATAGGCTTCGTAAAATGACTTTTTCTTTTCCTGCGAGAGATCAGTTATATGGTGCACATGATATGATACGCATTGCTTATTTGCTTTTTAGGTATTTATAAATGTGTCATGGCTTCTTTATATGTTTTGGTTTTGTGGCTATATCAACACTTTATTTGCTGGTATTTAATCCCATCATTTGGTGATGTTTGTTAACATTGTATTCTTCTTCCCATATTTGTGTAATGTTGATCCTCCTGCTTGGGCCCCATTCTGGGCCTGCAGTATTGTATAAATAAAGAAAATGTGCCACCTCATAAAAGCATGCACAAAAGACAAATAGCATGTGGGCTTAGGGCATTTCAGTTGTCGCATCACACTGTCTCATGGACTTATAAAATGAAATACTAGCAAACAGGCAGCCTTAACCAGAGCACACAAATGACATCATCTGGTTTGTGAAGACAGCAGTATTTCCTTTTGTAACACACTAATGCTATGAATGCTTTTATTTTAAGCAGTGCGGACGAAAATGGACTAGCAGAGAGTGGACCAGAACCACTTAGCATCGAAAAATTTTGCAAGAGACAGAAAGAAGTGGTCCAATCTTGGTCAATCCTCTTTTTTTTGTGTGTGTGCTTTTCAAAATGGCAGCACTGCAACTCGTCCAGTTCACTGTGCTTTTACTAAACCGTTCCTCATGAGCACAATGCAAGCACACACACATGGCTGTACCTTTGTGTACATATTTGTTGCACACATTTTTTGAAGCACATGTCCCAAATAATCTATTTATACAATACAATTGCTGACCAGTTTCCTTGGTACAGAGGCTGTAAAAATGTAAATAATTTGTCAGCCTGAGCACACTTCAAAAAACTCGACTATTATGTTTTTACACCAGCATGGAAAAATTCATTTACAGAACAGTACTCTGTTGACCTTCACTGAAATATCGACTAAAAGTTTTGTTATGGTAGAGGCCGAGGAGGACATTTCACGTTCGCCAGTGGTGCAGCCAGATGCGTATCTCATGACATACACATAGCAATAAACCACTGTTTCTGCAATGTACAAATTAGTTCCTAATGTTTCAGTCCATGACCACCATCAGCTAGACGTCACAGGTAGGCACATTTTTGCCAGAGAAATGGAGGACATCTATAGTATGTTGCTTTGACTTAAAGGGTCCCTGAAACGGTTCGTACAAATTTTGAAGTCGTGTAGGGTACAGCTATAGTAAAACATTCGTGTCACAATTTAAGCGAAGCGAAGGTTAAGAGGGTTATGCACGATTACAAGTTACCCTCCTCCCTAGCCATGCATTTTCTCCTCAACTCGTTCGCAGAGTGATCGGGGCTAAGCTCTGCCTTCGCTGGCCCTATGTCATGATTTGACGTGTGTTGTCTACTTTCGGTTGTCTTGGAGCCAGCGCATGAAGGCTCTCCAAACTATCCGCTAGCCACCTGGCTATCGATCCCCAACGAGTGCGATCAGGCAGCGTGCATTGCGAGCGTTTTGTCGCAGCGCCGAGCGTGTCCGGTAACCACAGGCAAGCTGGGCGTTTTGACGGATAGACAGAGGCGTAAACTAAAGCCCCTTCATCCCGCTGTGGATCTGATGAAGGAGCTTCGTAGACTACAGTGTGCAGTAAACTGTAGTAGACGTACGTGAGCGGCCTGATCGGCATGCACGGTTCAGCCATCTAGTGGCGCAGAGCTTAACCAGCCACATACAGAGCTAATATTGCTGTAACCAAGTGTAAAACATTTTAAACATATAAAAAGACAACATGTTCAAGATTACGCTCCTGCCGAAAATTTGCGCCGTCAGCAAAGTAGAAAACACTTGGTTACTGCTATATTAGCTCTGTTTTTGGTTGAGCTTTGTGCCGCCAGGTGGCTGCACCATGCAAGCATTTCACGTTTGCGCCTCCGCTCATCACGTAAAACGCGGCCCAGTACACTTGCGCTTGCGTTTACCCGAATACTGGACACGCTAAACTCTACTGTGCTAGTAATCCTTTGGCGTGAAGTGACGGCCGCAAACGCATAGATGCTGGCGCTGTTTGGATACCAGCAGTCCGATGCGCTGCAGTCACTCCGCTCATCTGCCGCCTTGCAGAAGGGCACGATGTCGCCGCTTCACATGTCGCCGATCGCTACGTTTGAAGCCCACAATGCAAGGGCGAACCATGGTGCTCGCGAAAAGAAAGAACGAAACCAACACTGACCGTGCAGCTGTCATCAACATGGAGCACGTAACACAAGGAGACGACACTTGCTGTGGGCCGAAAGTGCTCTTAGTGTAGTGATACATGTCCTTGGCATTCTCTTTCTGTTACTTTCTTTTTATAGAAACAAATTAACATCTAAACTATTATGAACAACATTTGTTCACCAGAATGTTGGAAAAATTATCGATGACGTGCCCTGGGCAACAAACCGGATAGCTCGCCCTAGTGACGTGATATGGTCAAATCGCGTCACTTGGTCACGGGCGGCTGAAAACTTAGCCGATTGGCGTGCTGCGATCAGTAGCAATGTAGCTTTTTAAAACCCTATAATAGATTACATGCCTTACGTAGAGCGCTTAGATGCGTCAATTAATGATCGGAATGACCTACTCTAACGACTCGGTACGTTTGTACAAGATCGTTTCAGGGTCCCTTTAAAGAGACAGCCTATTCATTTAATCACATGACCTCTAATGTATGCTGTAACTTGACATGTAGATGTTTTTCAGTGCACACATGAACAGTTGTCCTCCCAGAGGCATTATTTTGCAGTTTTCCTAAGACAAGATTGTTTTTTAACTTGTTCAAATTAAAACTGATGAACCCCAAGAATTCTCACAACTTGCAAAGTGCCGTCAGCTGCTGAGAATCCTTCACTGCTTGACTTTGAGATGAGAGAGGATGGATTTCCAACGAAGAGATGTGATGGCCTAACTCCAGCTTCAAAGCCCTGAACGTACATTTCTGGGCATTGCTATGATCGGCCTGGAACTCTGCATCTCAGTTATGGGAAACCAAACTCATGCACGTTCCCGTGTCGGGGCAAGTATCTTCATCCCCAAGAAGCGGTTATGATCTTCCTGGAAACTGCATCTCTCAAACGTGGGAAACAGGCCCGAGCACTTTTCCCGTGATGAGATAATCCCCTTCATCCCCGAGAAAGCGTCACACCTCTACGACCTGAGCAGATGCAAAGGCGAGCAGCCAAAGGAGAGGACCCGAGGGGGAAGAGGTTGTCAACTTGACAACCCGACAAAGGACTGACACTTCGACAAGTTCCCCGAAGGAGACATCGGCTACCACAAGACCATGAGGGGTTAAGGCCGTCCTGGCCCCCGTGTTAGACAGAATCGCTTGAGACTCAGTTAAGAGTCAAAACCATGTACCAATGAAGTGAATACAGTCTTTTCTATTTTTCATCATCACGATGCCCACCTTCATCACCGTCTCCCGATTCTTGCAGTGACGACCCACCTCACCCGGTCAAGATTGTATCAGCATTCACGATGAGACCATATTGCTGCAGGCGCTGCAATAATGCATGCAGGTGGCACTGGTGGTCTGCTGGAGTAGCACTCGCAACAGGAATGTCATAGATGTAGCAAAGCAGAGTTGGGAGGCCGTGCATCCCCTCTGCAATGAACCATTGAGAAGCTTCAGCCACGTTGCGGAGTCCAAAAGGCATCCGCATGCACTCAGATGGGCCAGAGTTGTGATGACCTTCTTAGGGATGTCTGTCCCACACGAGCTAGCGGTGAGGTCATGGATTTTTATGGTGGCTGGTTGAACTTGTTGGCTGTAAGGATTGGCTACATTTTATTATTGCGATAGCAATAGACCTCTCCTGGGGTACGTCACACCGCACCGGCGACGTCACCGGTGCACGTGCGGTGACCCTGGTTGGCAAAAAACAGCCGACGCCGGCTTTCTGTGTGGTGCAGTCGCGCAGAAGTTGGTGTAGGTGGGCGCCACGTGGACGCGTGTTATTTCTTTTATTTATTTTTACGTGAACCTCCACAATTCTCTTGCCAGCCATATTAGCAGTAATGTGTGTCGGAGAATATCGGCATGTGGTAAACTGCGCGATGAAAATGTGGCGACGCTGGCCTTTTTTACTTGCGAACGTGAACCACGTGGTGGTGGTCTGTGATGGATTGTGCGAAGAAAAATGTGGGCTTTTCCATGGAAGTGTGCCACATTTGTTGTGGTAAAGTGTGCGACGAAAACAGCGACAATATCGGCTCATCTATGAGTAGGGAAAAGGACCACAATATGTGTTTGTGTGCGTGAGGTGCACTATGCGATTAGCAATACATCTCGCTTACGAGACTCTGGAGGCGTGTTGCGTGTAATAAAACCAGTCGTAGTGATCAGGCTCCGATAGAACTTCAGGGCCCGTAATTATTGAACTGGTGAGAATGAATGAAACGCGATGATTATTGAGCGCATGTATTTCGGGGCCATCCGCGCTGTGTGCAGAAAAAAAATATGAAAAAAAAAACCTTCGTTTGAGCATAATTTATCAACTGAAAGGTATGACTACAAATGAGCTCCTACAATGTTTTGACTACTGCCGAAGCTGCGTGTATACATTTAACCACGGGAAATGCCCAAAAGGCAAACCACTGAAATTATCGCAATTTAACGCAGATCTGACAGGTCTTAAGTAAAATTGAACTTTCTTTTTTTTCGTTATTGGTGTATTCACCTTCATGGTACGGACTTTATGCTGTGATGATGCACATAAACATGCAAAACTTGGGTCTTGTAAAGTTGAGAGCAACAAAGGAGGCAGCAGACACAGTGAAGTTAGCGCGCAACGGCTTATGTACTGGTGTAAGATTTTGCTTTGTGCCTTCAAATGACCGAGACTAATAATTGAAATTAAATTATGGTGTTTAACATCCCTAAGCTGCACAGCAGCTTATGGGGGACTGTGTAACGAAAGGCTCCCAATTATTATTGTTCACCTAGGCTATCTTACCATGTTCCCAAAGCAGGGTAATAAGTTTTCTGCATTGCTCCCTCTGAATTTAGGCGCTGCTACTTGGTACGGCTCCACTGAGCCGCCGTGTAGTTGTAGACGAAGTTCATCTTGTATATCGTTTAAAGCTACAGTGTAAATGGGGCGCAAATCAGTGTATTCACGACAATGCAATACAAATTTGTGTTCGAAGACCAGTCATTTAGCCAAGTATCACTTTGTCACCCGAAATTGTGCATCATCTGTGATAAAATGTTCGTTTTCGAGGAGTAATACATTTTTGTGGATGTTAGATCTACGGAATCTAGGCGCATTATTACGAAATCATCACACGCTGACTCACAGGAACCATGCACTCGGCAACGCTACGTTGTTGTACCGGTAAAACGGGTACGATTATACTTCCTAAGCACAGTTCGTAAGTGCTGTCACTTCAAAAAATCGCAATATGCCGGACTTACGATCGCGGCAGTTGACATACAAGCAGTGCTTTTATGCAGAGAAAACAGGTCGCACAAACACTTTTTGCCAACCAGCGCCCGCTTTGGCAACGCGGCATAGGGGAGGGGCCCCCGCAGTGACGTCACGCTGTTTGCAAACAGGGAGAGGTCTATTATATTGTTACGTGTGGAAGGACACAGACGAAAGAGGCTATTTACAGGCTATTTACACTGAAGCCAGACAGCCAGGCCCACAATCGCTCGCACCAAGAGCACAAACACACTTCATCGTCTTTCTCGCGGCGGCTCGTCTCTTCAACATCTTTCGATGCTATCGTAATACTACCCCCCCGGTGGCAAAAGCGCCGTCACGGTGCTGTTAAATATCCAAGGTGCTTGGAGAGGTGTAGGGTTTGAGCCGGGCGACGTGGACAATATCACTGGTTGTCACAGCGGAGGACATAGTGGGCGTGGCTAGAACGATTTCGTAGGTGACATCGGCCACTTGGCGGAGCACGCAATATGGGCCTGTGTAACAGGAGAGTAGTTTTTCACAAAGGCCAACTTTACGTGATGGTGACCAAAGCAACACGAGGGTGCCGGGCGCAAAATGCACATCACGGTGACGGAGGTCGTAGCGTTGTTTCTGTTTTTCTTGAGACACTTGCAGACGAGCACGCGCAAGTTGGCGAGCATGGTCAGCACGGGCGATTGCATCACGGGCATTATACTAGTTGAAGCTGTGGGGAACGGAAGCACAGTGTCTAGTGGTAGCGTCGGTTCTCAGCCATACAAGAGGTAAAACGGGGAAAAGCCAGTTGTTTCGAGACGGGAAGAGTTGTATGCAAAGGTAATGTAAGGTAGAGCCAGGTCCCAGTCACGGTGGTCGGCGGAAACGTACTTCGATAGCATGTCTGTAAGCGTGCGGTTCAAACGCTCAGTGAGGCCGTTCGTTTGTGGGTGGTAGGAGGTGGTAATTTTGTGCTGTATTGAGCAGGCACGCATGATGTCGTCAATGACTTTGGACAAGAACATACGGCCACGGTCGGTGAGCATTTCACGCGGAGCACCATGCATCAAAATGATATCGTGTAGGAGGAAGTCCGCGACGTCAGTAGCGCAACTGGTCGGAAGAGCGCGTGTTACGGCTTAGCGGGTCGCGTAGTCCGCAGCGACGGCAATCCACTTGTTTCCTGATGTAGATTCCGGAAAGGGGCCGAGGTCTAAGCCAACACGATGGAAGGGCTCGGCAGGGATGTCGAGCGGCTGCAGGTAACCAGCGGGGAGCTGGGAAGGCTTCTTGCGTCGTTGGCAAAGTTCACAAGCGGCGACGTAACGTCGTACGGAACGGGCAAGGCCCGGCCAGAAAAAACGGCGACGTACTCGGTCATAGGTTCGAGAGACGCCGAGGTGTCCTGCCGTTGGGGCGTCTAAAGCTCTTCTAGAACGGTTGAGCGGAGGTGTTTAGGGACTACAAGTAAGAACTCGGAGCCGTCCGGATGAAGGTTACGACGGTATAGAGTACCGTCGCGGAGTACGAAGAGGCATAGAGTAGTATCGGCCGGAGAGTGTTCCAAACGGTCGATGAGTGCTCTGGTGTAGGCATCACGACGTTGCTCATCGGCGAAATGAAGGAGCTGGGATACTGAGAAAACGGAAGCAGCACTGTCAGTATTGGAGAAGTCGGAGTCGTCAACAGGGGAACGCGACAAGCTGTCAGCGTCTTGGTGCAGGCGGCCAGACTTGTACACCACGGAATATGAAAATTCTTGTAGCCTCAAAGCCCATCGACCAAGCCGGCCTGTAGGATCTTTTAGCGATGAGAGCCAGCAGAGAGCATGATGGTCAGTGACGACAGAGAAAGGGCGACCGTAAAGGTAAGGGCGGAACTTCGCAACTGCCCAGACAACAGCAAGGCATTCTCTTTCCGTAATGGAATAGTTGCGCTCCGATGGTGATAGGAGGCGGCTTGCGTAAGCAATAACGCGATCCTGGCCACGCTGACGCTGGGCTAAGACGGCACCTACACCATGACCGCTGGCATCTGTACGCAATTCTGTAGGGGCATCAGGGTCGAAGTGGGCGAGAATGGGCGGTGAGGTGAGAAGAGTGACGAGACGAGAGAAGGCGGTGGCTTCTGAAGTACCCCACAAAAATTGTACGCCTTTCTTCAGAAGATTAGTGAGGGGTCTAGCAATTGCCGCGAAATCCTTAACAAAACGACGAAAGTACGAGCATAGCCCAACAAAACTGCGAACGTCTGCGGCTGTCTTCGGAACCGGAAAGTCTCGGACGGCGCGAGTTTTGTCGGGATCAGGCTGCACTCCGGAAGCGTCGACGAGATGGCCCAGAACAGTAATTTGGCGGCGGCCAAAACGACATTTGGACGAGTTGAGTTGCAGCTTCGCCTTTCGAAATACATTAAGTACAGCTGTTAGACGCTCAAGGTGAGAGTCGAACGTTGGCGAGAAGACGATGACGTCGTCGAGGTAACAGAGACACGTGGACCATTTAAAACCTTGGAGCAAGGAGTCCATCATACGCTCAAAGGTGGCCGGGGCATTGCATAACCCAAACGGCATTACTTTAAATTGGTATAGGCCATCAGGTGTTACGAACGCGGTTTTTTTCTCTGTCCATGTCGTCGACAGCAATCTGCCAGTATCCAGAGCGAAGATCAATAGAAGAGAAATAGCTGGAACCGTGAAGGCAGTCAAGGGCGTCGTCGATTCGTGGGAGCGGGTAGACGTCCTTCTTAGTAATTTTGTTCAAATGGCGGTAGTCTACACAGAAGCGCCACGTGCCGTCCTTCTTAACCAACACCACAGGTGACGCCCAGGGACTCGAAGAAGGCTCAATAATGTCTTTATCTAGCATTTTGGTCACTTCATTGTGAATTACTCGGCGTTCCGACGCAGAAACGCGATAAGGTCGTCAGTGAATAGGCGTAGCATCGCCAGTAGGAATCCGATGCTTGACCGCGAGCGTCTGGCCTAAAGGGCGATCGTCGAAGTTGAAAATATCTCTGTAGGCCGATAACACTTTGGAAAGGTCTTCAGCCTGAGTAGAGGACAGGTCCGCCGCAACCATTTTCTTTATGTTTGGATTGGCGCCCGAGGCTGGCGCGAGGGGCACGCCAAGCTCGGAAGAACCATCGGTTGATAAAGCCGCCACTTGATGGTCGCCGAGGCAGTCAACGTTGGCAAGGCAAATACCTTGCGGGAGAATTTGTTTTGCCAATCCAAAGTTGAAGATAGGCATGCGAGTGCAGTTATTAGTAATAGTAAGAATACTGTGAGGCACGGTGACGTCATACTGTAGTGGAATGTCGGGCAGAGGAGTGACGAGGTACTCGCCATCAGGAACAGGTGGGGAAGACAACAGTTCAATATAGGCTATTGACTTTGGTGGTAGGCGAATAAAGCCTTTGGGGCGTAAGCGGCACTGGGGTTCATCAGGAGGTTCTGCGAAAATCGGCAACTCAAGGCGAAGGGTACTGGCAGAGCAGTCAATAAGAGCAGAATGTGCAGAAAGAAAATCGAGTCCGAGAATTAGGTTGTGGGGGCAATGAGCAAGCACGGTGAAGAGGACAGGAGTGTGGCGGCCGGCGATGCTGACACGTGCCGTACACATGCCGACGATAGGGACAGTACCGCCATCCGCGATGCGGACGACGCTGGGGTGAGGAGCTTTCTGAGTCGTCGTCGGAAGGCAGCATTCATAATTGAAATATGGGCCCCGGTATTGATCAGTGCAGTGACAGGATAGCCGTCGACGTCAACGTCAAGAAGGTTTTGGTTCGTAGGCAACGTGAGCAGAGGATTTGAGGGCAGGGTCGACAATGCAGCTTCACCTCCAGAAGCTGCAGTGTCTAGTTTTCCGGCGGCATCCGGGAGGTGATAGGCGGCGACGAAAATCGACGGGGTTGGGGCGAACGAGACTGGTGGCGTCGAGGTGAGGGCGAGCGGCTGTAGCGAAGGTTCAGAGCAGGGGCATCAGCGACAGTGGGTTCATGGCGGGAGGCATAGGGAACAGAAGGTCCAAAGGTGCGGGGATAAGCGGAGGTGGCCATCGGTTGCGGCAGTGACGAGCGACGTGGCCGATGCGACAGCAGTGGAAGCAGATCGGCCTGTCATCAGGGATACGCCATTCAGACGGGTTGCGGCGAGATGTGGCAGAAAAGGACTGCCGAGGGCGAGGAGGGCCACTAGAGAACTGGGGAACGCTAGGTTGAGACGTTGAACACACGGAGTTCAGACCCATGTTCTCAAATTCCTGTCTGACGACGGCCTGAATCATCGCAATCGTGGTAGCTGGCGGATCAGGAGGCGTCGTGGAGAAAGCCGAGGAACAGGCGGCCTCGAGCTCGCGACGAACAATACGGGTTACGTCGTCACAGGTGGTGGCCTGACGCAGTTGACCCTCACACGTCGACGTAGCAGCAGTGTTGGGTAGCCGCGTGATGTGGGGTGTGATACGGCGGCTCTTAGCGTGTTCAAGGCGACGGCATTCTTTTATGATGGCGTCGACAGTCGAGACGTTGCCGAAAACAAGCAAATTGAAAGCGTCGTCGGCAATGCCTTTTAGCGCATGGGCCACTTTATCTGCTTCGGACATAGTATCGTCAGCTTTGCGGCATAGAGCCAAGACGTCGAGGACGTATGAAACATACAACTCTGTAGAGGTCTGCACACGAGACGCAAGAGCCTTCCTCGCGGAAACCTTGCGACCCAAGAGGGTCGCCGAACAGTTCCCGAAGCTGTTCTTTGAAAGTGTCCCAACTGGTGAACTCGTCGTCATGCGTTTGGTGCCACATGCGTGGGGTGCCGCCGAGATAAAAGATGACATTGGCGAGCATAATCGTTGGGTCCCACCTGTTATTAGCACTGGCGTGTTCATAGAGCTTGATCCACTCGTCAACATCCTGTCCCTCCAGGCCAGAGAACACACCAGGGTCGCGATGTTGGGCAACCGTGACGAAAGGCGTAGTCGGGCGAACCGAAGCCGTTGCAGAGGCGGTCTCGTCACCGGGGGGCATGGTGACAAGCTCGATGTACCGACCACTTCGGAGTTCCGTGGTGAGGACGGGGATCACTAACCTCCACCAGAATGTTACATGTGGAAGGACACAGGCGAAAGAGGCTATTTACAGGCTATTTACACTGAAGCCAGACAGCCAGGCCCACAATCGCTCGCACCAAGAGCACAAACACACTTCGTCTTTCGCGCGGCGGCTCGTCTGATCAACATCTTTCGATGCTATCGTAATAATATGGACAGCCCAAGATCATTTCTGCTGTCGCCGTGAAGTTCCGCATAAAGTCCAAGGGCGATAAATCGTCGCCGCGCACCGTATTCTGTATGTGCGCATGAAAAGCATGCGAGGGTGAGCTGACGATCGTGTATCAATTGTCACACGCAAGAGAGCGAAGTGGCAAAAAAGCGCGCAGTCTTCCAGTCGCGCACAATGCTCCGGAGGGGGTGTTCTATTCTGGGCACCCTTAGGTGCCCCGAGTGGCTGCGCGCACATCCCCGCCCGCCTGGCAAGCAAGGCTGCGGGGCCGTCCCACGCCGCGCGCGACTGCCCGGCCACTTACCTTGCAAACCATCTGCGGCGAGGACTAAGTCCGCCTTACGCTGTGTTTTCGTGGCTTAGTTCGCGTTGATGCAAGCGGCAGCCGAAGGTAAACCGCTCGCTGCTGCCGCACTTACTCATTCCAGCATTAGTGATGACAGCGAGTTGCCGCGGTCATTTAGCAAGATGCGTTCATGTTTTTAAATTTTTAAATGACGCAAATACTGAACTTGGAGAGTTTCAAGAACATTTCATAAGCCATGAAGGCTCAAATACCATGATACTTTGAAATCCGGTATGTCAACTGACGTACCGGTGCTGAAGTTTTGGTGCTAATTCAGCCAATGGAACTTTGATAATTTATTCTTTTGCTAATCAACTTATTACCACAAAATTAACGAATACAGTGGTGATCAGAATGCTTTAGCACTCTAAGCTGATTAAGTGTCTCCCCTTACTGTCCCTTTGACTGCCCGACCGTGGCACCGGCGTCGACAAGCGCATGAACGGTGACACCTTCCGCAGAAACTTCAATGACGTTCGCAGGGAATAAACGAGGGCTTAAGCAGTTCGATGAGATCGCAGTTCTTGCTTTTTGAACTGCGCCTTTTAGTTTTCCTGCACAGCTGGAGGGCGGCGGATAATGGGGGACAGGGAACGTCGACGGGGAGATGGAGACCGATGAGTCTTGAAACTTCGGGGAGCAGGAGACGAAGCGAAGTGCGGAACTGGTGGGACATAGTGGGACTGGGAGTCAGGTGCATTCCCTTGTGGTCTCGCAGTATCGGGAGGGTACCAACCCCGCCGGCAGAAAAACCGTGCCACATGGCCAGCAAAGCCACACGCAAAGTAGATGGGCCGGTTGTCTTGGGTACGCCACGGATTGTGAACAGAGGGCCCAGGTTGGGGTGCACAATGCTGAGCCAGGCGTAGGGGATACAGAGGCGCGCAGAAGCCGCTTCTGGGCATGTAGTTCGCAGCAACAGAAGGCGACGCGTAGGAGCTGCTTGTGGGCGTGTAGTGTGGAACCGGCGCTGGAGGTGGCTGATGAGCGAGAGGTAGTGCGTCGCTGACTTGTTCGTGTAGTTCCGGAGACAAGGAGGACTAGGTAGCAGGTAGAAGTGACAGTTGACGCGCGACTTCCTCTCGAACGAATTGTTTGACTTGGTCAAGTGGGGACGAGGAGTGGGCGGGAGCAGCATTGAAGCTGTTGGTTAGGGCCAAAACTGTGTCGACCGGCGCAACAGCTCGGGGCGCAGTGAGGCGTTTGCGGAGCTCGTCGTAGCTCTGGCACAGGGTGATCACCTCGTCAACTGTTCGAGGATTTTTCGCCAAGAGCATCTGGAAGGCATCATCCTCGATGCCTTTCATGACATTCTTTATCTTTTCACTTTCTGGTGTAGTGGGATTAATGCACTGACAAAGGTCAACGACATCTTCAATGTAGCTGGTGAAGTTTTCACCCTTTGGCTGAGTGCGACCACACAAGCGTTGTTCCGCAAGAAGCTTTCGCATGGCAGGGCGACCGAAGACTTCTTTGAAACAATTCGTAAATGCTGTCCACGTGGAAAGGTCGGATTCATGATTCCGGAACCAGAGATTAGCGACTCCAGAAAGATAGAAGATGACGTTAGTCAGTTTATCTTTGTCATCCTGTTTGTTATGCGGACTCACGCAGTCGCATGACGAGAGCCAAACCTCGACGTCATGGTCGTCGATGCTGCTGAAGACAGGAGGATCACGTTGGCGAAGAGCACCGGAGCAGACGACAACGATGCCCGGAGAGGATTGGGCTGCGCGGGGTCCTCAGGCATGACAGAAATGGGAGGGAGCGTCCGGCTGCGGATTTCCAGGTCGGTAAAGGGCCCAGCATCTCCACCAAATGTAGAGAGGCGCTCTGGTTTAATTAGAGTAGAGCACCGCAGCGAGAGGTTACACAGCTCAGGCAACACAGGCATAAGGCTTCGACCAACTCGTCATCTTTCTCAAAGCAGTGCATACTGCTCGGTCTTCAGTACAAAATATATATATATATATCATAAGAAGCCAAGAAACAATGACCGAGATTGCGGGATCGAATCGCGGCCGCGGCGGCCACATTTCAATGGAGGCGAAATGAAAAAACGCCCGTGTGCTTGCGCTGTAGTGCAAAGAACCCCAGGTGGTCAAAATTTATCCCGAGCCCTCCACTACGGCGTGCCTCATAATTAGAACTGGTTTTGGCATGTCAAACCCCAGAAAGAACAAACAATGACACCAAGTACAACATAGGGGGAATTACTTTTACTTACGAATTGAATTAAAGAAATAATAAATTAATGAAAATGGATGAAAAAACTGGCCACAGGTGGGGAGCGATCCTACGTCTTCGCATTACGCATGCGATGCTCTTACCAATGAGCTACCGCGGTGCCGTTTTCCCATCCACTTTCCGGGTTATATATATCTTACAACTAGAACTAACCCTGGGAGTGTTAGCAAGCGCCACCACTCACAAACCTAGGCAGTGGATGTGTAACATCCTTTCTGACACAGGCGTCACGAATACGTGATCTTTTTGGGTGAAGGCAACTGGCCAATAAACCCACATATGCTACCTGAAGGCAACAATGTTGCCGGATTTGAGCCCTCGTTATATAGTGAATGAGAAGATATAAGCCAACAATGACACCAAGGACAACATAGGTGTAATTACTTGTACTTACTAAGTGAATTAAAGAAAAATCTGTGGCTCTGATCCACGCTGTGAAAGTGGTTGAACAGCGAAGCTGTAAGCGACAACCAACGATTGCCCATTGTGACATCATTTGAATTCACACACGTGGCTCTAGAAAGAGTGAAACCAGAGACAAGTCAAATATACTTAACCCCACCCTTTATTACTTCACAATGACAGTATATTCACGCTGTTCTTCTGGCGTCTTTACTTTCCATGGTCTACCAATGGTAGCCTGGAATGAACTGAATGAGTTGCTAGACCGTGGTGACATCACTGCGTGATTTCTATGCTGTGGGTACTTTGCCACTCAGAGTAGCTTACGCAACCGTATTCTTTACCGGGAAACATAAGTGGGACAAGGAACGTGCTTCGCATTATTCGCAGACATCATTGGCATACATTATACGGTTTGCACTTCACACAAGGGTATTGAATGACGTCAACCCCTTTCGAAGCAGCTGCATACCTAATCTTTACCGGAACGCGTCGGAGGGTGTTCGCATTGTTCACACGCGCCTTATCATCCACATGTGGTTTTGATGCTTGTTTTGTGGTTTTTCTTTTGAAAACGAGTGCTGAGCTGTACGCCTGATGTCCCCGGACACTTCTTTCACTACTCGAACAAGAATGCTTTAACGAGGATGCACGTTTTTGCGTTGCTGAAACACTTTGCGTAACTTCTGACAAAAGTTTCTTATTGCTTAGGCGTGCAGCCACTTCCAGTCAAATTATGCTATCATCCGTGTGCTTTTTTAAAAAATGGCAATAAAAATTTTTGTTTACGAATTGGTGTATTTATATAATGTATGTCGATGACCGAGCTGGTACATGACTTGGAAAAGTGAACAGTGCTTTCGGCATTGCGGGCATGCTATATTATTGTATATTTAAAAATACAGGAACGAAGCTTTGTGCCAGAACTTCAATAGTATCATATGATGCAAGTTTCACTCACTTTCAGTGACCTGCTGTGACTGTGCTTTGAGTGATACATCAAGTGAGCACGCTAACAAACCCTGTGGGAATTGCCTGCTCGACTCTTACGATCACCACATTATTTAGTTTTCAGTGACTTTATCAGCCAGGCATCTCGCTGCCGCTTAATTTTGGGGTACCGTGCATGTGAAAACCCGCACCGGGCTCGGTCAAATACCTCGGGCACTACGGCACCGAGCAGTAAACCATGCTGTAAGAATGGGCAACTAAATTGCTGCCTTGGGAATAAAACACGTTATCTACAACCTTATAATCAAGGCTTCAATCATGTAGCCAGCGACCTGCATGGGCTGTAACAAAGGCACAAACCCGAGTCACATGACGCCACTTCCTATGTCCATAGCGATAGCAGCGCCAGTCTCTCCAGTGGCGGCGGTAAAGCGGGGCCCCTCCACCTGCCCGCCTTCCCCCGGAGCCTACAGGCGCGGTGGGAGTGCGCGGCCGCAGTAAAGTGCGGCCCCTTCACCTCCCTACCCTCCCTCTCCTAAGCATTGCGCGCGACTGGAAGACTGCGCTTCCTTCCTGCTTCCCACCCTTGTGCGCGCGAGCCTCGATTGCCGGCTCACCGTCGAATGCTTCCACTCATACATACAGCGTACAGTGCGCGGCGACAATTTTATTGCCCGAGGATTTTACATGGAACCTCATGGCGACGGCGGAAATTCGCCTAGTGTCCATATAATTTCTATCTCAATAAAAAGTAATAGAAAGAGAATACACACCCACAATTTATCACTACACTCAAGCACTTCTGGCACACAGCAAGTATCTTCTGCTTGTGTTACGTGATCCGTGTTGACGCGAGCGGCGCGGTCAGTGTTCGTGTCGGATCTTTGTTGTTTTTTTTTGCAAGCACCATGGTTCACCCTTGTTGCGTTGTGGGCTGCAAACATAGCGATCGGGGATATGTCAAGCTGCGACATCGTCTCCCTCTGCAAGGCAGCAGACGAGCGCACTGGCTGCAGCGCACCTGACTGTCGTTATCCGGTTGGCACCAGCATCTATTGACCCTTTTTGCGGAGCAGTTTGTTCTCGAGAAACGAGATGGCGCTTTTGGCGGCGCTCCATATGTTTCCTCAGCGAAAGCGCCGAATACGAAACCATTACCGCTTCTGCCCTGTTTCCGTGCGATCAGCTGTCGGAAATACAACTCGGTTTTCGCTCACGTACTGTGCTTCAATCGTGCTGGATTGAATTATATGGATTGAAGACGTGTGCAGTAGTTGGCTGCAAAAATAGTGACTGGCATGTTAAGGAATGTAATGAATATGTGGGGCCAAGTTCGCGGACTGCTGCTGCAACTGATCGTACGTTTCTGGCACTTCAAGATGTACGGCTTTCCTCGAGGATATGCAAATTTGCTCATCCACCAGCAATGTAGAAAAGGCTTCAGCCCGGCACCTTGGCAAGAGTGAGTACCGCTTGTTAAACAATGATGATAACGGGAGTAGCGCCGCTTCCTGTCATAGTAGGTTTCGCGCACAGTATCTACACACATCTACCCCAACCGGCACAGAAACTTTCGCCCACTCTTTACTCTTTCGCCAACATGTCAAATAAGTGAATGGGCGCACACTCGAATATATGCGCACTATATATGCACAATAAGTGACGGTACTGCACCGATAGCGCACGAATGGTTGAAGCTGAATGTTTCGTGACAGTCCACAAGAGTAAGCGAGTTACTAGCGATAATACGCATTTGCTACAAGGTATTACAATTTGCAGAACAGCTACGTTTCAAGCCTTGTGCATAGCAAGGACAAATCTGACGGAATTGGACACACCCACGAGCGATTAGGCAGAAAATGATCAGATAGTGACCGCACTGAGGAACCTTACCGAGTCAGAAACGTGACAAGCCGCTGCTTCAAAATATTTGCCCAAATAAACAATGAAGACCAAAACACCATAATCCTGATTCAATTCATGAGCGGGAAGTTTGGATAGCTTCGAACACATATTTAGCCTCGCTTTTAGAGCAAGCACCATATACGCTGCTCGCGCTATTTGGACATAGCTCCGAAAGCGCTTCCGCATGTTCTCTGAAACTGCGGCCAAAGCTTCGTGTCACCCACCCAATCACAGTCTACGTTATCTCCCGAAACAGGTTTGCTAAGCCACACCGGTGTCATACACATTGTAAACACGGAGGCAACGGAGGCAGTTGAGGCAAGCAATGGACGCGTCACCACGTGATCAAACATGGCAGCGCCCACGGGATCGCCGTGAAAAGGGTCAATACGCGTTTGCGGCCGTCACTTCGAGTTTAGCGAGTCCTGTAAACGCAAGCACAAGTGGACTAGGTGTTTTACGGGATGAGCGGAGACGCAAACGTGAACCCCCGATCCCTCGGCAAATGAGTTGAGAAAAAGCAGGGCTAGGGAAAAGGGTAACTTGTAAACGTCCGTATAGCTCTCTTAATATGAGACGCTGGCGCGAATGTTTTACTATAGCTGTACCCTACGCGTCTACAAAATTTGTCCGAACCATTTCAGGGACCCTTTAAGACATTTAATCGTTATAATAGTGTAAATGTAGATGACTGGTAGGTTTGTAAGCGATAAGTTACAGTTGAAACAAAAACATAACTGATAAGAGAATACCCATATGATCACACTTATGCATACCCATAGGGATACATAGCGCTCCATAGAAAAGGCATGGGGAAACCTGTAGTAGGAGGTGGGCAACTGAAATTTTGGAGTTGCCCAACTTGAAATTTGAAAGTAGGCCAACATGTAATTGGGGAGGGGCCAACTGTAGTTTGGGAGTATACTGACGCATACTTAGACTTCAGTGGAGTTTCTGCATAAATTTACATGCAAGTATAGACTCCGTGAAATCGGCAAAATTATGTTAGTCTCCGCGAGGGAAGCGAGCGCCAGAGGATGAAGGCGCCTGGAGGTGAAGAGAATTGCCACGTTCTCGCCTTTACCGTTTGTGCTTCGACGCCGCGGTGCTCGCAGTGCATGTTTGCGGTGTCTCTTTAGCAAGTGTAGCAGTATGTGCTCTCCCTGTGGTATACCAGGTGTCGCACCATCAAGATAAATGTACCGTCCGCGACCACATTCACGCCCGTTCTGTTTGTGCTTCGACGCCGCGGTGCTCGCTGTGCATGTTCGTGGTGCCCACATGCTTGTGCGTAACCCGTGTTCACAAAGTGAAATGTCACTGTAATTTTTGCGTGCTCTTACAACTGGCCTGCGTGAACAATTGGTGTCACACCGCCAAAGCCAAGGCGAAAGCCCGGACGTTTCAAATACGACGAGCCGCCCACCACCCATTGAAAAACGCCTAGGTGGCCGCAACGGCAAAAAGTGAGCGCATTATCCCCTCCTTCCCCGCGGCGCACGCGATGCCCTGATGTCTGCGTAGGCTCGCCAGCACCGTTCCCTTTCAGCGAGCGAGATGATTAAGCTTCCTGTGTGCATTTGAGCCTCCTCGGCAACAAAGATGCCGACGTCTGTGAGTGTGTGTCAGTGCCTTTCCCTCTTCTGGGCTAGTGGCGGTTAGAAAGTCCGCTGAACTGGCTTACATGTACCAAGCGGCAGGCGCAAGCGTGCATAGTGTTTGCTCTCTCCTTCTGGGCGAGGGCGTCCCAGACTATATGAAGGAAACCCTCGCCAATCGACTTCAGCCTTCAGGGGTGCTATAAAGTAAAGCTATTCCAAACTTTTCTATTCCAATTCTGCAAACAGCCCTCCACAATTGGCCAAACATTTTTGGGCCACCCCCAACTTCACCTGTCACGCGAGGTCACATGATATGACGTGTACACATAATATTATGCATGACTAAACCGAACAAAAGAAAAATAATTCATGCTTCGACGCCTTTTTGCCTCTGCTATTGGTCAAAAGCTTTCGAGCTGCGCTCACTTTGCCTGTCTGTCACGCGACGTCCCAAAACTGCGAAACCTCACCTAGTCAGTGATGTGTACACGTTAAAGATACATTGTATGCCAAACAAAACTGAAAATTTTGAAAGAAATGTAAGATGGCTGCCACCGGTCGCTTAGGCACTCACATAGAGGGCACTCACTACTCGCACCTGCCGGCGAGCATGGATTTATTTGCGAATAATAAATCTTTTTGCGTGGCAATAAAATGTTATCGAGCCCTTTCGGCAGGTATACGACATCGCTCTGCCAACTCTTCCTTGCTGAGGATCGGTTTTAGCTGCATTCTTTACCTACCGTTGCACGCCTCCACGATTTTCGGCTAGCCACCGCAAGCTAAGGGGAAGCGAACCTAATGGAGACGCTGGCATCACCCTCTTCATCTGGACATTTATTTTCACTGCGCTGGCTCGGCCCCATCGAAACCTTTTCACTTGAGGGTGCGCCTCGTCACTTGTCAGCCAATTAGATAAGAAAGACCACTCAGTGTAGGCAATATTCGTTCTAAAGGCGAACTAAGTTGACCTCCTATAAACGAGGAGAGCGCTTGATTGGGCTGTTCAGACAACGCTGCGGGTCACAGCCCGATTCTTGTGTTGGCGGTTACGTAAATTTGACGTGAGAGATTAGAATAAAAACAGATGGGAAGTTTTATGGTATAGTGCCCCAGCACAAGATAGTGTGTGTGTCGCTCTCGTCAGGAAGCTTGTAGGGCTGACCGCTCTGTGGCGATGTAACTGAAAGTTTGTTTTTACGTCGCCATGTCCTTTGCCTTTCCTGATGGGGACTCACGAGCCGCTGCAAAGTGGAACCAGCGACATGTTTCGTACCACCGGGTTCAACAGTTTGTAACAGTGATAGGTTGCTTCCCGCATCCCTCAGCCAATCTCGTCTATTAGTGCATGTGTACGTTACCTTCTGTTACCTGTGCAAACCATCAAGGAACTTGTCGACAGCATGCAGAATAGTGGCAAATCACCCGCCTCCCATGCATGCGAGCCGAACTAGTACATTAACCTAACTGGCTTCCAACTGGACCGAAGGTGTCATAAAAGTGCGCTAAATCAAAGCGCGCTCCGCATGTCATGCAAGCCTGCGAAAGAGCACATCAGCCCTGCGGCAGCTTCGACAGAGGGAGAGAGCGCATACGCCACAGACAGCCAACGGAGTCTAGAAGCTTCGACAAGATATGCGAAAGTTAAGAGGAGAGAGGGCGCGCGCCGAAACACCCTCTGACCCAGACTCACGGCGAACAGAGAGAGAGGAGTGCGACAGCATGTGCGTGCGCCAATGGATGAGTCGCCTCAAAGTCTTCGGAGCCGCGGTCGAAAACGCGAGAAATGTCTAGAAGATTCCCAGGCTTTGTTCATGCTACGGGATCACGATTCTGTCTGAAGGTTCGAGAAGCACCGGCGAAGGCAATAAAAGCGCCGTGCGGGAATCAGCAGGGGGATCAGTGCGCCCCAGTGAAGCGATGCGACGTCCCGGCAAGCTAACCGACGAGTTCATCGAGCGTCTGCCATTTCCCGAAAAAGTTATTTCTTCGACATTTGCCTCCAGCTATGCCGAGAATGTCCGGCTGAAGACCAGTACGGGTGAATACGATTGGACACTTTGTGTTCCTATTCATTCTGTACTGTGTGTTGGACTCTTAGAGCTTGTCGTTGATTATTTTGCAGTGTTTTGTTAATACCCATCTGAATTGTGAATTGCATTGTGATGAGTCTAGCCGTGCAAGTGTGTAACTGCCTTATTTGAAGAATATATATTTTGGTGTGTTTTGACAACTCTGGGCTCTGACTCGGTCTTTGAACCACAACTGGAATCTCCTGGCGCACCAGAGGGCCCCTTGCTTTCGTGGGGTTATTTTCGGAAGCTGATAAATGGGCTTTGGAATTTGGCCCAGTGTTGGCGCCTCGTTCACGAGGTGTGTGAGAAAAGGTGTAACGGGCTAGTTGGCAACCCATTATAAGGCTCAGTTTGTTGGCAAGATTAGCTTTGGACGTGTTTTAATGCAATTAGCATTATTAGGGTACTTCACGGACTTTCTAGGGTCTGTCTGCCAATGTCTAAAACGTTTTCCCTACCAACTTGGATCACTGGGCAGTCTATGGTCTAGTGGATAGAGCATCGCACTGCTGCGAGGGAATCGGGTTCAGAATCTATCATCAGGCCAACTTGGGACATGCTTATGTAACATTGCATATGTGCCGCTCATCAGTTAACCTGTTTCACGCCAACCTGTGTTAGTGTGGCCATCATGTGCTGCTCTTCAATGAACCTCATTCACCCCAACTTAGATCACTGCATACGTGAAACGAGGTATGGAACACATTTTAATGGACCTCTGATGTTAACTTAGGTCACTGAGTATGTCAAGCTATTCAATGAACCTCTTTACCCCAAACTTCGTTTATGGGATATGTGCAATTGAGTGAGCTGCTGTTTAATAAACCCGTCTATGCCGACTGGGGACATAGGGTATGTGCTGATCTTCAAAGAACATCTCTTTTGCCAACTTGCGTCACTTGCTATGTATAACTAGGTGCACTCACTCTTCAATGAACCTCTGACACCAACTTGTGTCGCTCGGAATGCTCCATTACGTATGTGTTCTATTACAAGAAATCACATTTCTCTGGTGGTGGGAAAAAAATTTAAATATGGGGTTTTACGTGCCAAAACCACCATCTGATTATGAGGCATGCCGTAGTGGGGGAATCCGGATTAATTTCGACCACCTGGGGTTCTTTAACATGCACCTAAATCTATGTTCACAGGTGTTTTCAGCATTTCCCTCCATAAAAATGGAGGTGGGGGGAGTGAACCTGTGTAAAATATTCAGACAATCTTGTACGTATTCACGCGCGTGCCAAGCAGGGAACGCAGCATGTCCAGGGGGAAGCGCGAGAGCTTTTCGGCTTTAGATACGTTGCGTTTCTGTGGCTACGATATGGTATGTCGATACATTGCTTCAATGCCAATCGCAGTAATGTGAACATTTCATCATAACCTGGGTTCTACCAGTTTAAATGCGTTAGCATTCTTAGGCTACTTCACGGACTTTCTGGGGGCTAATAATCTATGTACATGTATAACAGCTTTACCGCCAACCTGGGTTACTATGCAGTTCATCCTCAAATGTTTAGAGCATCGGGCTGCTGTGCTGAGGGAACAGTGTTCGAAACCAACAGTCAAACCAACTTGAGCCAGAGTTTGTGGCAACGTGTACATATGTGCCGTTCTCCGATCAATCTCACGCTGACATGGGTCACTGCAGATGCAGGACTGGGGGCCATGCACCACTCTACAATTAACTTTTTCGACGCCGACTTGGCGCACTGTGCAGGTCTTCAATGAACCTGTTTGATGTGAACTAGGTCACTAGGTACGTGCCGCACTAAAATGACAAAGAACCTTGGAATTTCTCCGATGCAGGGCAAAATCGAACTCGCGTCATGTGAGCTCAAGGACAGCAATCCAACGCTTTAGCAGGCTGCGCCACAATGCTGCATACTCGGTATGTGCTGATTTTCAATATATGCCTTTACTGCCAACACTTTAGCAAGCTACGCCAAAAGCTGCATTCAATAAACCTCTCACCAACTTGGGTCACTGTGTGTGCCACTAGGTGTGCAGCAAGCGAGGGAACAATTCTCAGCGTTCACATGCACCGGCACACCACGCACAGGCTTTGCAGCAGAATCACTGGACAGAACCAAGTGTTCTTAGGAAAGCTTGAAAGAGGAGTCCCACTGTAGTACAACTCGTTTCGATGGTGGCAATTAGTTGTGTGGCTATGTTGACTCAATGCTAGACGCATTACCATCAACAGTCATCATGAAATGGGTCCTGCCAAATTTCTTTTTCTGTGTAACACGTAAGATTTATGTGTAATTTTTTGTCTACTTTGAGCAGGGAACATGCCAGAAGTCACTTCATGCATTGGCTGCAAGGGAAACAAATTGCTGCAGGCAGATGATCCTTTAAATCCAATGAGCGTTCTTAGTAAACTTCACGCTTTCCAGTATCTATGTCTGTCTTAAATCGTTTTCCTCTACACACGCTAACTTGGGCCACTCAGTAGTCCTTGGTCTAATGGGTAGAGCATTAGGCTGTTCTGCTGAGGGAACCAGGTTAGAAATCAACCGTCAAAGGACCAACTTGGGTCACGGAGTATGAGCCGCTCTTCAATGAACATCTTTCAAACTGAGTCACTGAGTATGTGCCAGTCTTTAACGGCAAAAAAAAGGAAAAAGCCTTAAAAGTTTTTTAGTGCTGGGTGGAATCGAACCCTTGTGATATATATACATATTCACACGCACGGCCTTCATGCCACCTCCGCTAGATGCCACAGCATGTCTATATAGGAGCCTGGCTGCAAACACACCCCATACACGTTTTGGTGGTGGCAATACAGTTTGTCACTACTTTGTTTTATTACAATAATGTTGAAAGTCACTGTCAGAAGGGTTCTGCGGGATTATTTTAGTGAATAGTTCCTCTCAGGTCATTGAGTACGTTGCAAAGCACAGGCACGCTGCATATAAAGAAGTGTCTAAAGATATGAAATTTTGTTACTCCCTCCACAAACTTGCCTGTTGAAGATTAACTTTTCAAACTGACACAGTGGCCTTTCAGAACGAGTGTGGCATCATGATACAGGGCGTGCTTGAACTATACAGCTCTAATTCACTTCGACATTTGCCGAGTGGAACGAAGGCATTATGTGTTGCACCGGTATTGACTTGGTTTTTGTGCACTTGGATAAGTCGTAGGCTGGTTATCCAAAACATGAGTGCTCACATTTTCGGTTTGTGGACTACCCAATTTGAATGGACTGCGATGCTACATGTGGCTCATCCTTTCCCGCAGACCTAGGCCCTTTCAAAAAATGCTTATAGCTGCTAAAACTTAAGTACGAACTCAAGCGCTTTAATATAAGGCTGTCATTTTCAAGTAGCTATGTGTGCTGGAGGTATGAACCATGCACGAAAAAGCCCCTTTTGCCGTTAGGGTCAGCCCACAGCAAGCTTGATAAGAAGGCCACAGCACATGTGTTTTTGAAATGCTCTGAGCAAATGTCACTATTCCATTCAGGACAGCTCCACTGCACAAACTGTTTATTTGGAAGAAGCGGGTTGCCCTTAGACACCTGTTTATATCTGAATCATTACACAGACAGACAAACAGCAACACCATTTATGAAGCACTGCTAGCAACACAGAAAAAAGGTAGCAGCTATTCCCTACATAATCACATGTCAAGCTGAAGAAATGACATCCCCCCCATGCAAGAATTTACATTTTTCAGCTCTGCATAAATGTTCAGTTATGTGCCATGACTTGTCCCATAAAGAACTCTGCAAACACAAAGGTAAACAAAGTTTTGTTGAATGTATACAGGATTATGTGTATGTAATATATAGAAGTACATTGCATTCCTCTCATGTGGTCTGAAATATGTAGGACAAACTGGCAGATGCCTAAATGACATGCTACAAGAACACAATTTAAAGGTGCAGAAGGGTAGGGGAGGCTTTCTCGCATTGCAATCAGTGTGGCAGTGTTCTGCATCTCCATCAGACTGAAGTTGCAAAATGTGCAACTGATTGTACAGGAATGATAGTTGAGGTCCCAGTTATAGCCAAGGGTGACATAGTAAATCCCCAGTCCTCTCACCAGACAAGGAACATAATTTGTATGTGTAGGCCTTATCTACCTTGGTTCTTCTAAAGGATTGAGTAGTGCGCTTATTATGGTTTTGTTTTGCTACTTCGACACATGGCGATTAGATTGGAGATCACATATGCAAGTGTGTGTATATATGTGTGCTTTTGGAAATGACACCTTATTGAAATCAGTGCTTGTTCTCGTCACTTCTGTCAGCCTTCCGTCTGCTGTTTTATTGCCCAATTAGCATTCTTGGGATACTTGCTGTACTTCGAGGGTTTCCGCCTGTCTGTCAGTCTCTTACAGTTTTTCTACCAACTTGGGTTACATGATCTAATGGTTAGAGCATTGGGCATCTGATGAAATGAGGGAACCAAGTTTGAAGCCAATCGTTGCGATAACGAAGGTATGTGACATTGTGTATGCGCCACTCACCAGTTCCCTTGTTACATGCCAACTTATGTTATTGAGTATGTGCCACTCATCCATGAACCTCACGCACCCTAACGTGGACCATTGCATATGTGACACTAGTTAAATGCCACACTTCAGTGAACCTCTTTGATGTTAATTTGATGTCACCGTGTATGTGCTGCTCTTCAATGAACCTCTTTAACACCAACTTGGGTCACGGGGTATGTGTCGGTCTTCAATAATCTTTGATGCCAACTTCGGTTACCGAGTGTGTGCCAAGAGTCTCTTCAATTACAAAAAAATCATTTAACTTCTCTGGTGGTAAGCTGAGTCAAACCTGCGTCAAATATTCAAACAATCTTGTTTGACTATATATTCACACGTGCCACATGGGGACATTGCTGCGGCGGTGCTCGATCCCAGCTGCATACATGCCTCACACATGAATTTCGGCGGTGGAACATGGGAGTGTTGATACATTGCTTCAATGCCAATTGCAGTCATGTTGACATTTATCCTGAGATGTATTTTGCAGGATTTTTTTGTTGCGATTAGCATTCTTAAGGTGCTTCAACTACTTTCTGGGAGCTGTCTGTATCTATCCGTCTGCCTATCTGTCGTTTCTCTCATCCACTTGGGTTACTGGGAGTGGGCAGTCTATGGTGTAATGCGTAGCATATCGGACTGCTGTGCTCATGGAACAGGGTTTGAAACCAACAGTAGGACCAAATTGGGTCTCTGGGTATATGCTGCTGCTGAATGAAGCTCTGATGCCAACTTGGAGCAGTGGGTATGGGTCCCCTTGGTCTGTGCCGCTTTTCAATAAGCCTTACGCCAGCTTGGTACGTCGCATATGTGCCATTAGGCATCTTCTGTTCTTCAATTAATCTCCAACACCAGCATATGTGCTACACTTCAATGACAAAAAATACCTTTAAAATTTCTCTGGTTATCAGCAGAATCAAATCTGCGCCACATGTGGACTTTGTGGTGGCACCACTATACGGTGAAGTGTGTGCAGTGGGAAAAGCAAGGAGCGTGGCTGCATAGACATTTCGGCATTTACAATACGATGTTGCTATATTGCTAACCGCTTGAATGGCAACGTTCACTGTGACATAGGTTGTCAGACCTTTTCTAAATTAGCATTCTTGGAGCACTTTACAGGGGATGACTGTCTCTAACCATTCTCCTGCCAACTTGGGTCAGTGGGAGTGGGTAGTCCATGGTCTAATGGGCAGCGCATCAGGCTGCTGTGCTAAGAGAACAGGGCTTGAAACGAACTGTCAAACCAACTTGAGTGTGTGCCATTTCCAATGAAAAAAAAACAACAAAAACTTTAAAGTTTCCCAGGTGCTGACTAGAATCGAAACTACGGCATTTACTCAGGCGCACCACGTGCGGATTTCGCAGCGGCGCCGCTAGAAGGCGCAACGTGGCTACAGGGAATTGTGGAAATCAGGGCACTGTGGAATTACAATAGGTACGAAGTGGTGAGAGGGATTTGGAAAGGGGTGATGGTCCCTAGTTTGACTTTCAGCAATGCAGTCCTGTGCATGAGATCAGAGGTTCGAGCAAGGTTGGAAGTTAAGCAGCGAGGGGTAGGTAGACTGGCTCTGGGAGCACACGGAAATACACCAAATCAGGGGGTACAGGGTGACATGGGATGGACGTCATTCGAGGGCAGGGAAGCCAGCAGCAAGACAGAATTTGAGGAGCGATTGAGAGAAATGGCAGAAAAGCGGTGGGCAAGGAGAGTTTTCAGTTATTTGTACATGAGGAATGTTGATACAAAATGGAGGAAGCTGACCAGAAAACTGTCAATCAAATATTTGGACTGCAGGAGGGGTGCAAACCAGGAAACAGCGGTTAAGAAAAAGGTTAAGGAAACAGAGAGGGGTCTGTGGAAAACAGGGATGCAGACGAAATCAGCACTGGGAACATACCGAACTTTCAAGCAAGAAATTGCCAAAGAAAATATCTACGATAATTCTAGGGGAAGCTCTTTGTTGTTTGAAGCCAGGACAGGAGTATTGCGGACTAAGATGTACCGAGTCAAGTACCAAGGTATAGACATGTGCTGTGCATGTGGAGAAGAGGAAACAGCTGAACACCTCATACTTTTCTGTAAAGGGCTTAACCCTACAATGCAAAGCAACGGGCTGATTTTTTCAAAGCATTGGGGTTTAGGGACAGTGAAGGCAAAATAGACTTTAAGCGGGTAGAAATAATCAAACAGAGGTTATCTGATTGGTGGATAAAATCAAGGCAGGGGTGAAATTTCACCCATCACAAAGTACAAAATATGTTAATAGTCATGGCTAGGTGGTGTATGCCACCGCCCGGTTTAAAGGGTTCAGCCTCATCCATCCATCCATCCGAATCACGAGGGATGAGCCCGCGGCTGTATAACACACCTCAAACATGACACGTTTCAATACGAATCGCAATAACGTTGACAGTCATCTTCCCATGGCTTCTGCTGGAATTTTCTTGCAGTGTGTATGATCTTTAATAGGCTGACATTAGTGGTGCAACCTAGGAGCATGAGTTTACACCAAAACTTAGGTGCAAGAAAAGAATTCTGCGCGATTTCCGTTATGAAATATCCGCATGTTACATGAGAACATTCTCAAGAACGAACATATTCATACTGGTGGTAGCTGCAGTGACAGTGCGCCTTTCTAGGACGACGAACTTTTAGCCTGCTCAGTAAAATGAGAATCAAGGCGATGCAAAGTGTAGCATGTGGGATCGCGTAGCTCCCCATTCAGTTGGATCCATCGGTTTCTAAAGATTTGTCACGACTGCGTTCGCGCCAAGACGCCCGACGCGTTCTGGACAAGATGTCCGACCGAAGCGTCGCTACCAGACGTCGCTACCAGACGCCGCGCCTAAAACCGCACTGTTCTGCCCCATCCGACAATTTCGGTACGTGTACCCATCCGCAAAGCTCTTCAGTGCTTTGAAAACAACGCCACAGTACGACACACTTACCAGGTGCAACGGGTGACCAAGAAAACATGGTGTTTATAAAGGGTATTTGCAAGCCAAAGCCACGCCAGACGCGAGAACAGTGTGTTGCAGCAAGCAGTGGAATAAACGAGTTTGCCACAGAACAACTGCACTGAAGATTGCACTCCACAAGCGCAAGTGCCGCTTTTCTGTGCGTGCTTCGGCGACGACGCTACAACAAAGAAAGCTGGCGCATGCTTCCCGGGACTTACCTGCGCATACGCGAGCACTCACCGGCGCTGGTTCGAAAACTGAGAAGCTGCACCACGCCGCCGCCGCACTCGCACTGCTCGCACTACCTGCACGAGCGCGCGCGCGTCGCGGAGGATGTCGGGAAAGGGCGGCGCCTGATTGGTGCAATTCCTTGGATGTGATTGGTCCATAACGCTAAATGAGCATGCAAAAAACCATAGTTAAAAAAATGATAATAAACACATCTCAAGATGTACAAAATGTTGATAAAAATGTCCCATGGGTAATATTGCAGACATTCATCGGTAGAAAAAAAATTAAATAGCCGAAGATGGTAAACACGTTTCAAGATGCGCTGCTTTCATTTGACTGCATTTTCTCACGTTTGGTTGGTTTAGGTTATAATCGAGAGCACCGGACTCTCACTTGGCCTTCCTCATTTCCTCTGTGCAGTCGTGCATTTTATTATTTTCGCTAATTTGGCCACGGAAGGCAACCAGCCAACTTCCTTCCAACGATGCCTCCAAGATCCCAAAAAGAGCACATGCCACAGCCGTTCGTGATCAAGCCGAAGCCATAGATGCCGAAGCCGTATGCGCGAAGTGTCTGCCTTCTCAAAAAACGCGGGAAAGGTGCAACACGTCCAGGCGCAGCTATCGAAACTACCACAATAACATGAGCGGTGACAAGATTGCCGCAGAGACCAACGATGTCGAAGTCAAGGAGGAGACGTAAGTGCTGTGTAGTACTTCCGCCGCCGCTTTACGCTTATCACAACACTGCCACCACTTGACGTAGGAGCGCATCCTTTTTCTTTATCTACATTGTTTTCAGCGCGCTTGTAAATGCGGTGCGCCAAAAGCAATTTCCGTGCTTGCAAGATGTTCGGTAGGGATCACGAAAACAAAAATGGAGCGCAAGGAAAACGAAAGCATGCGGCGACGTGTTTTACTGTTTTTGGTCATGCTGATGGATGATTGTTCGGCAAAGGTAACACTGCAGGCATCATCTGAGCTGCCCAGTGCCTACTTCAGACAACTTCGGGTCCGACGGACCTGAGCAAACATAGTTTCGTGCTAAAGTTATTTTTTTGTAGGAAACTGTTAGCATAATCAAGTCTTCATCATGATTTCGCCTCCACGCCATTCTCAACGTCGCTGAAATTTTATTAGCAATAATTGCCAGGATTTGCTTTAGGACTGGACCGCGCAGGCTGTGATGAAATTCAACGTTTTTTCAGCCCGTGTGGTACACAAAAGCGCCGAGAAAGACGCATAAATGTCATCGTTGGTGTTAATGGCGTTTGTCATTTTACAGCCATGATGAATACCAGTATCTCAACCTCTTGAGGGATATCTTGAAAAATGGAAAGCGCAAAAACGACAGGACCGGAACAGGGACACTGTCGGTGTTTGGCCGACAATGCAGATATTCTCTCGCAAATGGTATGTCCATCTTCTTGTCAGGAGAAGCTGTCAGCATGCCTGATGTATATCATACTTGCCTTAGAAATGTCAATCCGAATACAGTCTTCTTGACTGATTGCTGCACTTGCTTAGTCTTAGTATATACCTGCACCTGCCACCTGCACAGCTTGTATCGATCTTGAAGAGGCCCTGTGATACAGACCAAGCATGAAGTTTTTACTTGTTATTTTCATAATATGGGCATTGGCATTCGCATAATATGGGCATTGGCATTTGCACAATATGGGCATTGGCAATACCTGAACTCTCATAGGGATGCTGTGGAGAATTTAATATTTCAGTCTGCTCTGGCAATGTGCATCTTTCATCAACAGCAGCAGCGCACGGTCATTTTTGCCAGTGAGCATAGATGCAGTGTGCTGTTCACTGTGATTGGTTGAACATTCAATTTGTGCACCTGTGCTTTGCACTCGATGAATGAGTACCCGCCGTGGTGGCGTACTGGCTTGGGTGTTGCGCTGCTAAGCCCGAGGTTGCGGGATGGAATTGCGGCTGCAGGGGCCGCATTTCGATGGGGGCGAAATGCAAAACACCTGTGTACGGTGCGTTGTGTGCACGTTAAAGAACCCCAGGTGGTCTAAATTAACGCGGAGTCTCCCGCTACGGCGTGCCTCATAATCATATCATGGTTTTAGCACGTAAAACCCCAGAATGTAAAGTGAATGTGTGCAATATGTCTCTGTGCTTTTGCAAGTACGGACAAAAAAAAAAAAACATCAAAAGGACTAGTAGTGAAAACTAGGGGCATTCTCCGGCACTTCAACTTGGAGTCTACTTCAAGTACAAGCAGATCTCAGTTTTGCAGTTATTTCTTTCGTGCTACTCTTGGGAACTATGGACAATGCAACCCATCTTGTTTTAACTGAGAGCCTGGAGCCCTGCTTAGTTTGCGTGAGGCATTTACAGCATTGGTAGTGTCAACATGTCTTGCCTTCATCTTGAAGTGCAGCCGAAAGAGCATGATCACTAGTTGGGTGACTAAGCCTCTTTAGAATAGAATAGCTTCTGTTGCACATTCAGAAAAATGCTGGTTTCATTGCTCTGCATATTATGTCACTGCAAGTGACATGCTCTAGAGGAGGCCTTTTTTTTTTGTCTTTCACATTTGAGTTATTCATTTTCAAATGCACATTTTGCAGTAAATACAGCTCTGTGTAGCGCTTACAATAAGGTTAAAGCACGAGAATAACTCTGGAAACATTGCACAGCAAAGGATAATTGTTTATTTACTATTATGTATAGCCCGCTTCACTCCTGGAGCTACGCGAAAGAAAAAAAGGTTGGTTTGAACAGCACTGAATAATGTATGGAATCCACTGTTCCACAACTGATGCCATCCAAACTACTAGAGACTACCAGTGGTGTGGTAGCGCTCAAAACACAGCCCTCAGCACAGGACCCGCTGACCGTCTCATCCATACCTTCATTGTATTCAGAGTCAACGTTGCCTAAAGTGTCATCACTGTCTTCTTCACTTGAAGTTCCGCATAGGGATGGCCGACAGTGCACCATGTGACAATTGTGGGGATGTGGAAACAATTCATCATGTTCTTTGTCAGTGCCCACAATGCAGTGTGCAGAGACAATCGCTTTCCGTCGTGCTGAACCAGTTGGACAACCAGCCTTTATCGGAAGAATTCTGCAACATCAATGCGACTCAACATCGCATCAGAAGGCCGTGCAAGCGCTCCTGTGCTTCCTGAAATCGACTGGCTTGTGTGAACGTCTATGATAGGAACGCCTTTTCCGTTACCTATGGCTGTGGGTTTTTTTTTTCGTTTTTTTTTTTCTGTCTCTCTCATTGCACTCTTTCCAACGCCTATATCCCCCACCCTGGTGTAGGGTAGCATGCCGGAAACGCTCTTCTGGTTAACCTCCCTGCCTTTCCTCTCTCACTTGCTCTCCCAATTCACTTGAAGGATGAAACATGAAGTCGACATCCTTGGCGCTCCCACTATCATCATCAGATGTTTTACCACAATAGTGTCACAATTTACCACAATAATGCGCTGGACGAATGATGCCAAGTTGATCTAGTGTGAAAAATAGTATTGAATAAAAGTGCAGAATTCAAAACGGTTACTGCCATTTATGTTGTAAATCGAAAAATAAATTTTGACAGTCTGTTCGTCAAAAGCCAAGGGGAAAGTAGGTGGCCCATCATGAGCCAAAATGTGATGACCGCTCATGAAGAGCTGAGGTTGTTAATGTCCCTTAAGGGGTTAACCACATTTCAGACAGTTTTGTAGCGTCTTCTAAAGTCTTCCTGGTGCTTAGAGTGCTCATAGCTCCTTCCAAATCCCGTAGGGCCTTGCCAGTGCTATAAATGCCATGTGACATATTGTTACATAGGAAGATGCAGACAAGAAGCTACATACAAGTATATTTACAAACAAATACGCCGCACTTGGCCAAGAGGCAACAGCCCACGCTAGCCTTTAATCGTCGTCGTCTTCACACTGCTCGCCTCTTGGTCATCGTAAATACTGTTCCGTAGCACTACCCCCAGAGGCGAAAGCGCTGTCCCAAAGCAACTAAAGGCCGGACTTGGAAGCGGTGTAGTAGGCCATGAGCCTACTGACGTCCACGACATCACCGGATGCCAGAGTAGAGGGAGAGGTCGAACTGACAGGAGCAATTTCGTCTGGCGTAGCATGCGGTAGGGCTCCATGTATCGCAAGAGGAGCTTCTCTGAAAGGCCGACGTGACGAGAGGGTGACCACATGAGCACAAGCACACCAGACAAAAACTACATCACGGTGGCGTCGTGCAGTAGGCCTTGAGCCTACTGACGTGCATGACATCACCGGAAGCCCGAGTAGAGGGAGAAGTCGAACTGACCGGAGCAATTTCGTACGTCACTGACGTCACCTGGCGTAGCATGTGGTAGGGCTCCATGTATCGCGAAAGGAGCTTCTCTGAAAGGGCGACGTGACGAGAGGGTGACCACAGGAGCACAAGCGCACCAGACAAAAACTGTACGTCACGGTGGCGTCCATTGTACAGACGCTGCTGAGTAGTTTGCAAGGCTGTAAGTCGAGTATAGGCAAGCTGGCGTGCATGGTCAGTGAGGGCAATGGCGGCATGCGCATACTCGCTTGTTGAGGGCGAAGCAGGAGGAAGTGCAGTATCAAGGGGCAAGGTCGGTTCGCGACCATACAGTCGATAAAATAGAGAAAATCCGGCGGTGTTGTGCCAAGAAGATCATGCACAAATGTGACGTAAGGAAGGGCAATGTCCCAGTCGCGGTGGTCCTTCGAAACGTACATGGACAGCATGTCTGTGAGGGTACAGTTTACCTGCTGTGTCAGTCCATTGGATTTAGGATGGTATGAGGTGGTCAGGTTGTGTTGATTGGAGCAGGAACACACAATGTCGGCGATAACTTTTAACAAGTTACGACCACGGTCAGTAAGCTGCTGTCTCTGAGCGCCATGAAGCAAGATAATGTCATGCAAGGGAAAGTCTGCAATGTCAGTGGCACTACTGGTCGGGAGAGCCCGCGTGATGGCGTATCAAGTGGCGTAATCAGTTACAACGGCTACCCATTTGTTCCCAGAGGATGACGTGGGAAAGGGGCCGAGGAGGTCTAATTCAACACGAAAGAACGGTTCCACAGGGACGGTGATCGGCTTGAGATGACCGGCAGATAGCACCCGAGGCGTTTTCCGATGCTGGCAGGAATCACAGGCAGCAACATGGCGTCGGAGGGAGCGAGCGAGATTGGGCCAATAGAAGCGGGCGTGGACACGGTCATACGTGCGAGTTATCCTGAAAGTGTCCTGCAGTGGATGTGTCATGGAGCTCAAAGAGCACGGTCTGTCGTAGATGTTTGGGCATGACAAGATCAGATCCACTAGGGAGGAAGTTCCTTCAGTACAGAAAGCCTCCCTGGAGGACATATGAGCGAACAGAGGTGTCAGTAGGTGTAGAGTGCAGACGCCCGATGAGTGCTCGCAGCGACAGTCCTAGTACTGCTCATTGGTGATGTTAGCGAAGGCAGACACAGAGAAAATGAGTTGGCGGTACTACTGTCAGCGTCTTCAGGCTCGTCGACTGGGTAGCGAGACAGGCAATTAGCGTCCTTGTGTAGACGGCCAGATTTGGAGGTGTCAGAATACGAATATTCTTGGAGGCGTAATGTCCAGCGACCAAGTCTTCCTGTAGGGTCTTTCAGGGAGCACAACCAGCGAAGTGCGTGATGGTCTGTGACAACTGAAAAGGGTCGGCGATATAAGTATGGGTGCAACTTCGCAACCACCCAAACTAGTGCCAGACACTCACGCTCAGTGATGGAATAGTTGCACTCAGAGGTTGGGAGGAGCCTGCTGGCATAAGCGATAACACGGTTGTTGCCACGCTGGCGTTGCGCTAGTGCTGCGCTGAAGCCGTGGCCGCTGGCATCAGGACGGATTTCGGTAGGCGCAGAAGGATCAAAATGGGCCAGAGTAGGCGGTGTTGTGCGAAGGTCTACAAGGTGCGAGAACGTAGAGGCCTCGTTATCACCCCACTCGAAAAGGGCGTATTTTTTCAAAAGCTTGGTTAGTGGTCGTGTTATGGCCGCAAAATTTTTCACGGAGCAGCGGAAGTACGAGCAAAGGCCGATGAAGTTGCGCACATCCTTGACACACTTCGGAACAGGGAAGTGCATAAAAACATGGATTTTGCCTGGGTCTGGTTGCACTCCGTTCGCATCAACTAGATGCCCAAAGACATTAATCTGGTGACGGCGAAATTGACACTTTGATGCATTGAGTTGCAGACCGGCCCGCCGAAAAATGTCCAGGACTGCTGAGAGGCACGTAGTGAATGTTGGGGAGAATACTATAACGTCGTCCAAGCAGCACGTGCACCATTTGAAACCGTGAAGAAGAGAGTCCCTCATGCGTTCATAAGTGGCAGGCGTGTTACATAGACACCGGACGACATCACTTTGAATTGATAAAGACCATCGGGTGTTACAAAGGCAGTCTTCTCACGGTCTAGATCATCCACGGCAATCTGCCAGTAGCCATAGCGAAGGTCAATCGGTGAGACATAGCGAGCACCATGGAGGCAGTCAAGGGTGTGATCAGCGTGTGGTAGGGGATACACGTCCTTTTTTGTAACCCTGTTTAGGTGCCAACAATCCACGCAAAATCGCCATGCGCTTTCTTTTTCATAAAGCAACATGCAGATACTTGCATCATTACTTGAGCTATGTTCAATGCTTCGCAGAAGAAAAAGTGTCAACAGGAAAAAGCGATTGGCACACAATTTGCGATGACTGGCAATAAGAATGGCCTTTACTGCAGTGGAGAGAACAAAGGAGCTACCACCATCATTACTGCAGGCTGGCTGTAATGTACAGTTGAATCTCCAGAGTTCTGGAAGGTTCTTGTCCACAAAGCCACCGAAGAGATACCGTGGGAAAGTTGTACAGGTGCAGGTATTAAGCCTGGTGCCTACATGAAGGCTCCTTTTGTTCAGATATTGGTACAGGCAGTTGCTGCTTTCATATCAGGCAAGCAGTATCAAGCCCATTTCACGTGGTGTGATATTGCTTGCAATTTTGCAAGTCAAACATTTTGCCAGCAAATACTAGGCTGTCAGCCTCTTTGTGCGAGTTTTGAATGTTCGAAGGTGCTGATCTTTCCTGCAAGACAGCTTGTTCACTGTGAACTGTGAAACGATAACATTTTGGCTCATCAGACATGTCACAACAGCCTGGTTGATTTTCTTGTTCTGAATGTGTAATGTGTTGAAAGATTCACAAGCTTACGTTATGAAAACAGTTTTAAACTTGCTTTATTTTGTTTTCACTCAAGCAAACTAAGTAGGCCTTCGCCAACAACAATTTAATGATCCACTTGATGTCTCACAAATGCAAAAATCGTAGTGGCTGTCCTCTTAGTGCGTCAACAGGGAATGGAGAGAGTGCAGGTGTAGCTATTGTAGCTCCAAAAAGCACAGCAGAAAATAGCTTCATGTGAAACATGCTTTATGTAGATTCTGCATCAGTGAAATGAGGCATACAGCATAGCGCTTAAAGAGTTATTGGACGAAGTTTATAGAATCATTAGAAGTTGCATAATTTTCTTTCCACCGTGTTCTAAGCAGGTAAACTCTCTCTCCTTTTCCCAAGGCACAATGCCGCTTCTCACCACCAAACGAGTATTCTGGCGTGGAGTGGTTGAGGAGTTGCTTTGGTTTCTAAGAGGGTCTACTGATGCCAACGAGCTTGCAAAAAATGGTGTGCATATTTGGGACGGCAATGGGTCCAGGCAGTTTCTGGACAGCCTTGGCTTCACTGAGCGAGAGGAAGGTATGTTGTGCAACATTTCTTGTGTTTGTTTGCTTCAGGCTTGCTGGCCCAAATCAAAATTGTGCTCGCAACTACTACCCTGACCTTCTCTTTTATATGCAACAAATTTCATTCAAATTGGATCTGCAGTTGCTTAACAAAAGTAATCCCGCATTTCACATTTATTTGAGTAGGGAAGAATAACAGGTAAAGCTACTTTACCTGTTTATTTTGACAATGTATCTCCTTCGCTTCACGAGTTTTCGTCAAACTTTGGACATCCCCCTAAGTTCAGAGCCTCATTCTAGTAAATAAAAGTTATTAGAATTAGGTCAGCCCCTGTATTCCACATTTTTAGGAAACCAAAATACTTGAAGAAGGCTTTAGTTTGCCAATTATTTACTTGACAAAATTGGATATGACATAACCATCTGAACTCAATATGTTGTCTTCATAGGACGCTTTGTTGACAAGAAGCACAGGAGTTCAGTTCTGAACAATTTGTGTCCTCTTGTCCCCTCCTTCTTTCTGTCTCCATTTTGCACTAAGTGGCCATAAATTTTGTGGTCTGGAATTGTTCAGTATGAACCAACTAGCCCAGTAACACATATTACTGAGTTAAGTTCTGTGGTGGTGATGGGGGATGGTGTGCCTGGCTGCGTGTGAAGTCCGTAATCACAGCTTACAAGTTGAAATCGCTTGGTTTTATTATAATTCTAGTTTTCAAAAAGGAAAAAAAAAAGTATATTCTTTTTTAACTTTACCTACAATTGAATAAATAGAGTACCTTGTAAGGTTAAGATTTAACAGTTGTTTTAATTTTTAATTAAATGTTTTAATTTTTAACAGTTTAATAGACTGACATCTGATGAAAAGTGACATCTTCTATGTTGTAGGCGACCTTGGTCCAGTATATGGATTTCAGTGGAGGCATTTTGGTGCTCCATACAGAGACATGAGAACTGACTATGGAACAGAAGGTGTAGACCAGATTACAAATCTCATCAACACCATCAAGAACAATCCGGATGATCGCAGAATGATTCTTTGTTCTTGGAACCCAGCAGGTGCGTTCCTTCTGAAAAGCAGTGAAGTGACATCTCAGTCTGCTCTTTACTGCAATATCAACTGTAATTGAGATCTCTTGCCGCTTTTCAGGCTGACATCTTTCTGCATTATAAATTGAGGTGCACTGACACAGTGTGATACTGACATTCAGTCTGCTTGTCTAAGTAGGTGGCTGCCGTTTTAGGGTATGAGGAAGCCTTTCATTAAGAAGCAGCGTTCCGTTGGCATCAGCAGCACCAGCTTATTTGATGCTGACAGCAGGGCGAATACCCCACCAGCTCGTTCAATATCTTTGCACTACGTCCCAAATACAGCCACGAGGTTATAACTTTGAATTTATCCTCCCCGTAGCAACGTCACAGGTGTACTCGTAGAAATCAAGCCGTTCCTGGGCAGTCCCTGTGGACAATCTGTCGTAGAAGTCTGGCCTGACAAACTGCATAGGGGTCTCACTGGATTGACGGAAGTCTGCTTGCACTAAAAGATCCAACAGTTCCTGCTGATATTGACTATTGTTTTGTTGTAACTTCATTATGTTGTGTATCAACACACTTGTGCTCTGGTTCTCTGAATCTTGGTTTCAAGAGCTTACTTCTGTTTTTTAAAGGCGACAGCGCAAAAAGACACGGACGGAGACGAGACAAGGACGAGTGCTGTTGTCTCGTCTCCGTCCATGTTCTTTTTTTCGCTGCCGCCTTTTCAAATATGCACCAACACGCCTAGTTCGCCGCATTAATCAACTACATTTTGTGTTTCAAAATTTGCTATTCTCATCACACCACCTAATCCTCGGCTGCATCCCCCTTGCCATGGTTACCAATAGACCTTTTCAGAAATGTGCGCGCACCATTAGCGGCAGGCACAAGGCGGTATGGGAAATCCGAGCGTTATCCGCTGCGGCCGCCAGTGACTCGCCTGTTTGCCTGCTCCCTCCGTGGGTGGGTAGGCGCAAGGCATTGTGGGACAAGGGAACACCAGGCCGTACGCAGCTCGTACGGTGGAGGCAAAGCGAATAGGTGAGTCTCTTGTGGCTGTGGCGGCTGGTGCTCCAACTTCCCCTACTGCCTTATGGCTGCCACTGATGGTGCACGCATTTTTGGAAAGGTCCATTCTGTCACTGTAGTAGACCACTGGTTAGCTGTTCTGTGCATTGCACAACTTGTCCGATTCCACTTCTTAATCTCGACTAAAATATCAGCTACAGGCTAGGGACTCAACATTTTACTTAAAGGTCGAGGAGTCATGATAGAGCTTCTCTGTATACTCATGTGGCATCGGTTCGGTCGCTATGCAAGCTCTGCATAAAGTGTATAGTCAGCATGTTGCCGGCACCGAAAATGAAGACATCCAATATGGATGCTCCACACCCATTGTGGCATCTTGCATGCAAGGTGGCACTTGCTAGCATTAACAGTGGGAAGTAATGCAAATTTTGTTGAAAGCACGAGCACTCCTATATTTTGGGGACAAACATTGCCGGAAAAGGAACTGTGTGCCAAACATTTTTTTTAATGTTTAGTGCAGCAATAATAAAATATGCAACTTCTGTAATGGATTTTAATGCTTGTTAGAAAATTATGCTGGTCTCTTGTGTCCTAGCACTATGTTTTTTACAAAATCCAGCCTATTAGCTTGTGCTTTAGCAAGCAGTGTGACAAACTTTTTTTTGCTAACAGATCTGAGCAAGATGGCACTGCCTCCGTGCCATTGCCTAGCACAGTTCTACGTCAATGAGGACGAGCTGTCTTGTCAACTCTATCAGCGCTCAGCTGATGTGGTATGTTCACTGTTTATGTGCCCTCTTTTTATTCCTTCCTTCACAAAACATCAAAAGCTTTACAGCCTAACAGCCTCTCATCTAACCAGGTTGTCAAACTGTAAACAGAAATCATATCCTAGACTAATTAAAAAACAATTGAATGATCACACAGGAGTCAGCAGATGTTGCTACTCTTGCTCTAAGCTGGACAAAGCATACTTTGCTCTATCAGCTTACCTCCCTAGGCGATCTAGGACAGATGCAGGGTACAGGCTGAAAAGTATGGGAAGTTTAAGAGCCAACAGACCTATAGTTCCGAGTTGGGCCATACTGTGACTTTCTTCGAACGACATAGCAAGGAATTATTTGTTTCTGTGTTCTTTTGCAAATCTAATGTGCTCTTTTTCTGTAAAAAAATTACTGCAGGCCCAATGCATTTGTTGAAATCTACGAAGTGATGCTTTCTTAAAATGCTGAATTAGATTCTGTGTTGAGGCACATAATGCTAGCAATTTCATTTTATTTCCAACTACTCTCATGGAACTGTTCATGTTCTTGTCCCATCGTAGAAAGTTTGTTTTTTGCTTCGCGATAACTCTTCATGTTCTGCACCGCGTTTTGCACCATAGTGAATACGTGCCATCCAGGCGAGAAGCTTCTTGGCTTTTTTGAGAATGCACTTTGGTCCCATGACAGGGGTACAAATGCCACAACAATGTGGGTTTTTTATATGTTTAGCCTTACTCCCACCCATGACTGTGGATTATGCAATCTCTGCTGTCTTGTCAACTCTATCAGCACTCAGCTGATGTGGTATGTTCACTATTTATGTGCCCTCTTTTTATTCCTTCCTTCATAAAACATCAAACGCAGTCATGGGTGGGAGTAAGGCTAAACATATAAAAAACCCACATTGTTGTGGCATTTGTACCCCTGTCATGGGACCAAAGTGCATTCTCGGGGAGGGGAAGGAAATGAAAGCTTTGCTTTAAATGAGGTCTCCTTGATTTGGCTGTAGCTTCTGCACTAGCAGTTCCAGTGCACTGCGTAGTTGGCCTCAGTTTTCATTGCACCATCCCCGGGATCGACCCAGCTTACTCAATGAGATCGCTAAACCCTGGCGAAGCGGGAAGAAAGCACCGCCTATAATAAAAAAAAATCATGCACTTGAAGCTGATATTTATTGCAGTGAGGTTATTTTGCTACCGTTCTTGTTTCATTGCTTAATTTCATAGAGAGTAGAACTGGTCACCAGATTGTCTATAAAGCCAGTACATATGAGCCGATTTGTCTGTCTCGAGATTGCTCCATCATCTGCTTGGCGAGAAACAAACCCATGCCAAACTCTGGGAGGGGAAGGAAATGAAAGCTTTGCTTTAAACGAGGTCTCCTTGATTTGGCTGTAGCTTCTGCATTAGTTCTAGTGCACTGCGTATTTGGCCTCAGTTTAACAACACAGCTTGTGGCTTACGCAGGAGTCCTTGATTTTACGTAACACAGGGGCCAGTTCTCCGTGAGTTTTCGGCACTGCGGGCATTTGCTACTTTCAATCTATGGTCTGTGGAAGCGTTGTTCAAGCTCTTAGTAGGAGACAAATGCACTTGTTGATTTATGGTGCAGGGACAGAATCGCTTTGCTTTTTTTGGCAAAGAATAGTCAGCCTGGCTGGTAGAGAGAGGTGGGTCACATTTAAGTCCTCAGAGTGACTCTTGGGCCATGTTTGTTCACATGTCAAAGGTGAGTTTTTGACAAACAAATCTATATGCCTACATTTTATTGCGATAGCAATTATATCGACACTTCCACCGGATTTCTGCCGTCGGCGTCTTTGAACCTCACGTCGCCGTGAGGTTCCGTATAGATAAAATCTTCGCCGCGCGCCTTATGCCCGAGCGGAAGCGTGCGGGGACGCATGCTGTCACGGAGAGCGAACGCACTCAATCTTCCACGCGCAAGCAAGGAAGGAAGCGGGAAGCGAGCGCCGGAGGGAGCGGGGGGGGGGCATTTCTACTCTGCCAACAACCGCGCTCGTCGCTCGCTCGCACCATCTCTTATCTCCACACGGCTCTGACCTTTATGCGCTGTGCATTCTCCGCTCAGTTTCCGTTGAAGCGATAGACCGCACGTACCTTCGCCCGCTGCGGCGTATATGCGCTTGCTGCCAGCGTTTTGTCAGTCGTTGTCTGCAGTCATTCAGTGTGATCTATTCATGTTTGTTTGTGCGCGCTCACACCACGCTTGTTCACTTAGTTAGTAATAGTCGGGCCACATTTTGCAACGCACGCTACACATGCAATGCTGCCCGGGTCGGCAGTGCAGCGCTACAGGTGTGTCCCTTCGCACGCGCTGCCCACGGGAAGCGCTTCTCATCAACACCACCGTTTCACATGCGCCTTCTCGTGGTCATCGAGTCTCTCTTCATGTCGGTCTACTTACGCTGCAGCACACCTGCTTACTTAATCAGCTCATGTTTACTACAATTCATATTGCTACCAAAGCCGCTCACCTTACTTCGTATGACATTGCTGTGTTGCTATCGCATTCATTGCTTCACCCTTAGGGCGAAACTGTGACATTTTTTTGTTGCCACCGCATACTGACAAGGCCAGGTAGGGATACCAAAAAGAAAATATCACTTCCAACACAACGTGCTCGTTTATTTGTAGAACACTGACTGACTTTGTGTACTGCAGTTACTGATCTCATCCGTGAATTCCTCTCAGGGCTTGGGCGTGCCATTCAACATTGCCAGTTATGCTCTGCTCACACATATGATGGCCAAGGTGACTGGAAAGCGAGCCAGCGAGTTTGTGCACACACTTGGTGACACACACATCTATCTCAACCATGTTGATGCCCTCAAGAAACAGGTAACACTCCTACAGTGTCGATATTTGCTTGACACAATATTTACACAACTGCTACCACGTGGTGCCACCCTACCAATCATATATATATATATATATATATATTGCAACTTGTGCTTTCATCGTGACTGCTTTGTGTAGCAGTGTCACCGACTAGTGTCTTAGATGTCAATTTTAAAGAAAGATTTAGTAGTTGCAACTGAATTTCTGACCATAAGTCAAATGGACTGGCCTTACATGTTTCATCAGGTCACGATTGCTGCAAATGTTACTGGTGTTTGTAGTTGAGTCAACTGAACCTCAAATAGGGTTTGAAGTGCTTCGTTAATAACATTAATGATCAGGTTTAGCACATAAAATTGTTGACTTTGGTCAGGGATTAATTCAGACCACCTGGGATTCTTGAGCGTGCACGTAAATCGAAGTACGCAGATGCTTTCACATTTAACATCCGTCTGAATTTGTGCAACTACTGCGGATACCTCCAAAGGGCAATGTCGGTGATCTTTGAAAGTCTACGGATCTCAGTGAAATTTGTATTGTATATTCTCCTGAGCCAGTTGTGCACTATTTGGCCATGCATGCCAAACAGCACTGCTGAGATCTTTGTAGTTATTTCACAAATTTATTTTAATAATTAGTGTGGTCACTCTCCATCCATGCCCTTGAACAGATGGCTTAGGCCGACATCTTGTGCTGGGACATCAGCATGGAAGCTACTGTGCTACTGCTGTGATCTTGGGGTGCTGCGCCTTTAAACACGATGCCAGGCTCTTAATGTCATGGGCACTTGTGTTCAATTTATCTGATGGTGTAACAATGTCAGTGGCAATGTAACCAACATTTTTTTTTCTGACAAGTACAATCATGCAACAGAATACTATTTGAAGTCCGTTGGCGTGCAGCGTTTTGTCTCCACTGCTTTTGTTTTTTGTGTGTATTTGCGTACATGCTCGAACACAACTGGCATCACAAGTAGCAGCCCTCTGGGCTGCCTAGTCCAGTTTTAATGTAGTAGTGTGTTCTGGTTATTTGAAGCTTTTTATGCAACTTGAGCTATTTTCTGCGTGATGCAATGTAATTGACTTTTGGTCTGAAATTTACAGCTTGAACGAGAACCACGACCTTTCCCAAAACTTCTGATCAAGCGTGACATAACCGACATCTTTGACTTCAAGTCTTCAGATTTCGAGCTTTGCGACTACAACCCCCATCCAGCAATCAAGATGGAAATGTCAGTGTAGAGTTTGCTGTGCCGGTTATAATTTTTGGACTTATAAGGCTTTTGTTTTCTTTTTCGTTCTTGTCTCTGAGAAAAATGTTAGCTTTTATTTAAGCTTTGTCAACGTTGTTGTGATATTCAGTCACCGTTTGTGACCACAGTTTACAACTTCCATGGTGTACATACGCACTTCTATGTGTCCCATGTCTCGATGAATAGCTGTACTTCAAGATGGCATGTTTGGTGGCCATTTTGTTTTAGTGTTATTGGGGCATTGTGACTTGTGCATTTATTTTTTGAAGAACAATGGCAGTACATCTAAAATGGGGAAGTACAAACAGTGGACCTTAATTTCACTGTTTCTTTTTTGTGCGATGTCTATAAGCTCCTCCGTGTATTTCTTTGATTGCCTGTGTATGGGTTTGGCTTTCTTAAAACGCCTAAATTTTAATTTTCACTGTTATAATTATGGAGCACTACAGTTGTCATGACTACTAAATCAGAGGAGGTCAGTTTCACCATTCTGTTAACCTTATGTTTTAATACCACCTTGTACTTTTTGCTTGCCATATGTTCATACTACGCTCGACTTCCATTCACTCTTCGGGACCTTTGGAATTGATTGAATTATTCTTCGGGTCAAATTAAGAGGCAGAAAAAAGTCAACAAACAAGATCTCAATTTCATATCCGATTGTGATTTGCAGGCTACTTTCACACCTATTTTCTAGGAAAAAACCTGCATGTTACAATTGAGTAAATACAGCAATTATCTATTGGGAGCTGCCATTCTCACCTAAAACTCTGCCAAGGACAGGCTGGAAGTGCATCTTTTGGTAGGAGATAGTGTGTCAACACATTCGCTGTTTCCTATCGCCTTCAAAGCTGATGCTATTAGGGTCAGGTGCATGTATGCTGACAGTAAAGTTCAAATTACCTGGTGAGGGTCAAAGCAGCAAGTATTGCCCAGCCGGGACCTTTGGTCGGGAAAGAACTTAAGACCAACCACAATGAGATTTGACTTAGGCTAAATTGGTTAAAACTTAGTAGTATGTAGTACTATTGAAACAACTGGCAAAACTGCAGTGCTGGTAGTTGTCTTTCTTATTAACAGCCCTAAATAGCACTCATTTTCAGCGTGTGGTAATGGCAGAGCTTTTTGACAGTTTTGGTATTGGATACGCCTGTTTTTGCAAGCTTCCACTTCTACTTCAAATGTAGAGCTTTGCATGAGGGCTGCTCCATATCCATTCTAAAGCGCTTCATTTTACACCATGCAAAATTTCATTGCAGTTGCCCTTTCACCGAAAACTTTAACTGCAGTCGAATTAGCAGAAGTCTGTTTTGCTTTTGTGCATTACATTCATTTACATATACTTGCATTTATTTTTACTGAATGAATCACATAACTGTTTATTCCAGTCTGTCGTGATTTATCACATGGCTGCCATGTATATAAAGTCAACATCCGATTTTTCAGACTCTAGGGGCCGCAAAAACGTCTGAAAAAATGAATGCATGCATTTTACTACCCCCAAGTGCTCAAATTGCCACAGGCACGTCCGAAATAGCTCTGAAGGCCTGCCAGTACACTTATTAGGTGTGTCGGTGCTCGTACTGCGACAGGTGGTGGTGGGTGCAAGCGTGTGTAATTAAGGAATACATGCTGTGTCCTGTGACAATTTCCTCTTCCCACTCATGGTATGCTTCACCGTGTAACACTGTTGTATTGAAGCAAAGCTTACTTTCGGGAGCCGGCATTATGCAATGCGTTGTGCTTTGCGAGCGAGCTTCGAAACCACTGGCAAGAATTGCAAAGGCAGAATCAGCGCCATTGTTGACATCGGCGAATTATTTCTATGGAAAACACAGCGCCAAACAGCAAGATGCTTTGTAGCAAACGTCGAAGCAGCTAGGCCTAGCGTTGCCGCGGTGGTGGCTACGGCCGCCAGTGAATCTGCGTGAGAGCGCCTGTTCGAGGCGGTGAGATAACGCCGTTTCGGACCTGCGGTCATGGCAGAAAGTCCGGAAAATCAAACATCAAAGGGTTTTCGCATCCGAAATACGTTCTTATACATTGACTCTGGGTGCCGCGAAGGCGTCCGAAAAATTGGTCGACTGTATTTGCTCAGCAAGCTATTTGAGTGAGATGGTTGTACCACTTGTAAGTATGCTGGCAACAGCATGCACCCATTCTGTTCCATGTTGAAACCAAAGAAAAATAAAGCAATTCGAGTTTAAAACTTGTATTTGTAAGTGACTCAATGTACAAGTGTTGAATATCTGCCTTGTCAATCTCTTAATGCAGCTGAAATTTATAGCGCAGCAACACAGAACATCCTGGTGAACACACACACATGCGCCAGCTTGTGCCATTACCTGCTAGAGGAATGGACATCATTGCTGCATGTCATTTGGGCTATGTATTAAAGTTCACTTGCTTGTTGAAAGCAGCACCTATTAATAAAGAATTCAGCTGTCATAAAACATAGGTACATCTAACATGGTCCATAGACCTCTTTGGTTGTTCCATAAGCAGCACTATGCTTGAGACCCCAGTAAACTTTCAAAGCATTCTGCACTTTGGAGGAGAAAACGTCCTCAAAACTTGCCAGGCTGTCTTGTGTTCTGTAGAAGGCAATGTTGTCCTTCTTTACTAATTACATTGTACTTCAAGTAGTGCTAATAAATGTATAATTAGGTCCAAACGGACACTAAAAATCCACACCATCACAGTGAACTGATGTGGTAACTTCAGGGCAGTCTTGCTGCCCATTTTGCACTTGTTTTTTCTGGCTAGCCAAGCCTCCTCTTGCTACAAGTGTAGATGTTTTGCTTTATCAGAACCAAAATTATAACAAAGCTTATCTTGCCTGTAGTGAAAGCTTAAAAGCATAAGTGCTCTTTGGACATGATCAAGCTGAGAGTAATCCTGCATTTCGTTAACTGGCACGTCGCAATTCTCATCTGCAGGCAAGTTTATCTGCACATATAAGCTCCAATCTGATGTGAACCGTAGCTGCAATTCCTGTTTTATGTTGCAGTAGCTGGATGTGGTCCGGCTTTAGTGAGCACGCTACCCCAAATTTGTTGCACAGCATAACTGGCATGTTCCGCCTGGTCAGCACCACAAAGTACTGTCGCTATAAGAGGACCAGTTCTTATTTTTTTTATAACACTATATTGAAAGGGAAAAAAATTGTAACGGAAAAATGGTGTTGCTGGCAATGGCCAGAATCAGTGGCCTGCATAGGTCAGCATACTCATGAGTGCGCCCGCCCATACTCGCCCCACAGGGGCTCCGCAACTGAGTGGCGGGGAGTGACCTCCACAGCCCTGAGAGTCAACCCCTCTCTAATATAGTAAATTAAGCCTTGGCTTCAAAATAAAATTTAAAAAAAAAAGCTTGTGTAGGTACATGAAATGAGCCCCAACTCAAAATACACTTTGGAGCCCGTGCTTCAGATTAATTTCACAGGCTTTCATAGAGCACTAGTGAGTGACGAAGGGTGCGAGTGGGAGTGAGTGCTGGTTAATGTTACTGCGGATGAAAGTCAGCAACAATGATTTTGAGTGGATTTGAGTGACTGTTGACGAGTGTGAGTGGACATAGGTGTGTACATGAGTGAGTGGTGGGGGACGAGCAGGTGCCGGTAAGTGTGAATGCAAGCGAATGTGAACCCGAGTGAGTATGCACGAGTAGGAGAATGCGAGAGAGTACCGACGAGTGCGAGTACATACCCTGCAAAAATTTGGTGAGCGAGTATGAGTGGATATCCGCTCGTCCTGCCGACATATGGTGACGCGTTAGATCCTTGATGTGGGTCCCGGTAAGTGTTACTGTCAACGCATTTATTACTCAGTCTTCGAAGTGCATAATGAAATGACTCCCCCCCCCCCCACCAATGACACTATTATCGCTTCTTTTTCTTACGTTGAGGAATGTCGCCACTGAGCTTCCTTTTCGAATTCGTACTCTCTACAGTGGGTCTTTGTGTGCACTCCGTGCTTTTGTGGCCGGGCTGCTTGCAAGCAAAGCAAGTGACGCCTTTCGACTGGCAGTCGTGACCAGGTGGGAGGCACTTGTTGCACACCTGGCAGTGCTCGTTTGCCTGCTTTACGCACACGCCACACCGTTCGCAGTGCCTATACGGTCCGCCGTCTTTAGAAGGGCAGTCGTTGCACACGGCACAGTGTTTGTTGTGACGAGCTACCCATCGGTCGCACTGCGCGCAGAACGCGTATCCGCTTTCCGGAAGCGGTATCTGTCCCAAGGGTACGTCGGTGAAGATCCGCACGGGCGAACCCTTGCGCCGTTTGCCGTGGGCTCCGTTAAATGTGGCGTGGTTCTCGTAGTCGACGGCGTAGTCGAGCATGCGCAGTCGAGGCAGGGCCTTCACGATGCGCTTCTCGTTGAAATACGGAAAGAACCAGAACAAGTTCAGCTCGCAGCCCAGAGCGGCCGCCTGCTCGGTGATCTGGTCCAGCGTCCTGGCGACGGCGTCGACGAGACCACCGAACGGAGGGTCGACGACGACTGCGCACCGGCTACCGGTAGCCAGTCTGTCCCTGACCACCGTCTCCGACTGCTCACCGCGAAAGTGAAAGTTGTTGAACATGTTGAACCAGCAGAACTCGTCGGGACCGTAGAACTGCTCGTACGCTTGCTCGATGTCCAGAAGCAGGCTTTTCACGTCGGGACGGTGTTCCCTGAGGTGTTCGTGCAGAGTTGGCGTCCCAACGCAAAGGACGCGGTCGAAGTTCAGTCGTTTTAGCGTGTCGACGACGAAAAGAGTGCTGGAGTTGGAGAAGAAGTACTGAGCCTTGGTTGCGTTGTTCACGTCGGCGTGCAGGAGCCGGCTAGGCCGCCGCAAGTCGTCGTCCGAAACCGGGTTGGTGAAGGAGTGCTCGAAGTGGTGTTTCCTCGCGTCCTCCTTCGACAGCAGCTTGCGGCAGCAGAAGTGTCGCTCGCACGGCTTGCATTTCAGCAGCTCCAGAAACCTCTCGTGCAGTTGATGGTGCGTCAAATCGGGCAAGACGCGTCGTTTCACAGCGTTCCAATTGAAGTTGCAGCGCGAGGCTTCCTCCTTCCAGACGAAAAATTGGCAGTCCTTGCGTCGCCGACACGCGGAGCAGGCGTAGAAAATGCGCCCGTCATTTTTGCAGGAAATTCCTAGTCGTCTAAAAAGCAGCCCAGGTCCGTGATCGCAGCAGGGAACGTCGCCGGAATCGTCGTGCAGCAGTTCAACGCAACTTGTGAAGTTCATTGTAAGGTACTACGTCACGACTGCGAGCGTGGGCTTTCGTACTTGATAGACAAAACGTGTCGTCGTCTTTACAACACACACACACACTACTTTACACATACCAATTCGAGCACAGTACTTGTTAAAATCGTACCGAAATTCCGAAATTGCAAACCGAACCACGCCATAGAGTAAAGAACCACGCGGCCATAATGCTGTTTTTTTTTCTTATCAACGAGCTACTAGTTTCGAAGTCAAAGGCGCTGAGCTTTCCGCATTTAAAATGCCATTTTACTTTATACATTACAGTCTGAAATATTACCACTACGCTTAGCGTTACTTTTTAAATGATTGTGCCGCAAAATGATAGTGGCTAGTTAGTGCGCTAATGAGGCTATCGAAGTTCATAGCATAGCCTAGCCGAGTTCGCCGCTTATGGCTGCTTGTTCGGCTGTCTGGCCAAAGTATACAGTTGCGTTAACGATTAATTAACCGCACCGACGATGGCTTCGTTTTTCGGATTCGACAAAATTCAGCAGCTCAGGGCTATGATTAAGCACAACGGTGGCGTTCTCAGGTCCGCGTTCAAGATTTGGAGGTAAGACGCGATTGCTAGACAAGTTTGACGATGTTCTCTTCTGACTCGGTGCGCACGAAGGTCAAAAACACAAGTTTCGTTTGGTGCCCGTTGCTGAATTGAGCATTGACGTTCGCCTAAAAAAGCATAAAGTAGTAGTATTGCACTTTGTGGCTGACGATTGTGTGAGTAATGTTTTATAAATCTCGGTTGGAAAACGGATTACCTGTCTGCTTTCGATGGCAGCACACGCTTGTGGTGTTTGCAGGTAGAGTCGCGTGGTGGTTTATATCACTGAAGCAGTGCGAATGGATAATTCAATCACAACGCCCCATTTTATTTTCTGACCGACCGGGTAGAAGCTTCAGATCTCGTAAGAGTTGCAAACGTAAATTCCTGGCGTTGCGGCAAAGCCCCAATTATGTCTCAGAGTGGTCTATACGCAACTTGAAAGGCATTTAGTTGCCGTGCTTTGAGTAGCTGATCGTGCCATGGTGACGGCAGTTTTGAACATCATTGCTTCCATTACTCTGTTGTACAAACCTGGTTGTTTCTGTGTAGAACGCGTACATGATTATGACAGCGCTATGGATGTTTTGCGTCCTCCGTCTTCATGGCGACCTCATCTGTGTTTCATTTTCTTTTTTCTTTTTCTTTTTTCTTTTTTTGCTCTACCAGGATGGACGATCTACGAATGGGGACGCTGATTGGCGTTGACAAGTATGGGAATAAGTACTACGAGGACAACAGGTTTTTCTTTGGTGAGATTCGCTTACTGAAGATTTTCGCGGTCAAAGTTTTCTTGAAGTAACTCTATTCACTTCTGCTCTACAGGGCGCAACCGCTACGTGGAGTACGCTGACCATTACTTCTTTGACTATGATGGCAGCCAAGTGCCGAGCGAGTGGTAAGAACAGCACAACGTTTTAGGCATATCCACTGATGCATTGAAAGCACGGCAACATTGTTGGCACATGTTATTTGTTATGTGAACTCTTTGTCATCAGCTTTAGCGCTGAGTCAAGCTGTATTGATTGAGCTACCGTTGCTGCCACGACACTTACAGACTAAGCTCTACACTGTATGTACACATTAAAGGGACCCCTCCTCGGGCCTCATCAGAAGTTTCAGTTACACAATAGAAGTTGTGAAGTGCCATCAGGGGAGTGATCTACTGCATTGGCATTTTATATTCTTTTAGAAAAATTCAAGTTCATCTTTACCGTCTTTGTCATCGTCTGAATGTCAGCTGCTTATCAAACACCTTAACCCAACTTTTTGTTTTAATTGAAATGAAAGTAAAGAAAGCGGAGAGATTAACGCCCATATTTTCAAATGATTCTCGACTCGATGCTCATCCTACACTCCACTGAGTAGACCACAGCGCCGCCTGTCTACTCATGAAGACGCTAAGCTTCTCTAGAATTGCTGTGGATTGTCAATAAAGCACAGTGACCACTTCTATGTAGGGGCAGCACTGTCATCAATGTTCTTCGGTCGAGGTAGAGTGCTGAGTGAAGAAACGTTCAAGATCACCATACAGGGGTGATGGCGACACCTTTTATATAGTAATAATAAAAATAAAAAACCTCACAAGTTAAAGGGACTTTATAGCATTTTTCAAATACCTCCCATCTTGTAGCGCAACAGGAAGCCTACCATTCGAAGCATGTAAACGTGCAGTGGTATATAATCTCACGTGTTTCCTACAGACGCAGTCTGATAGTCAATCCAAGCCTTTTGTGCAGTGGTCAAGCAGACACAATGTGGTAAGGAATGCCTAAACTGGTGTTGTGGTGATGACGACACACCTTTTGCATTTGTTCATATTTAATAAGGCGGCTGTGCTATGTATGACTCAGAAAAAAAAATTTTAATGCAAGGGACATCAGAGCCTTGCAATCTGACACAGTTGGAACAGAAAACTCCATCTTCGTGAAAAGTCACAGCTACATTAGAGAGAGCTTTTGAATTGGGGACCCATGTACCTTGGCTACCCAAGAAAATAGAGGGCTACTAGTGGGCATGCAGAGAGCCAAAGGCAACTTTTGGGTTTGTATTGACCCAAGGCTTTATGTAAGGTGAAAGAAAAAAATCGCATCATCTCACCCTACGGGCAACCATGGTGGGATGCGAAAGCATTGCGAGGGGTGCGCATTGAGTTTCCGTTTCGTTTCACTTGGCAACACAACCCAATGAAAGTTAGAGTGAGAGTCGGGTATCAGTAGCTCACGCTCATCACCGGAACCTTTCCCGACGTTAGAGCCTCCTTGCATGTGGAGCATACCGCGAACTGCAGGAAGTCGCCGGTGTTGTTGCTGAACCGGCGTCGAAGCACGCTGACGGCAGCGTTACGCTGATGTTTGTTCTGGACGCTCCAGACCTTGCTCAGGTTGTTGTCGAACCAAAGCCAGTCGCACACATTGCAGCTGTGCCCGAAGCTCTGATTGAGGAAGTCGCGCTTGAACCGCGCGTCAGCATCGTCGAAGCCTGGGCGTTGTATTGGCCTCGAACGTGTTGCTGCTCTGGCCGCAGACTCGCGTTGCCTTGTCACTTCGGGATTGGGAGCTGCCGCTCGACGCTGCCGTTGTGCTTCGACTTTCCGAGCCCGGAGTTCGGGGTCAGCTTGATAACGCTGACGTTCCTCTTCGGCATGCCGAGCCCGTGTTGCTTCTGTAGAAGTTTCCTGCCAACGTTTACGTTCGGCTTCCCTGACCCGAAGTTCAGGGTCCGCTTGCCGGCGCGGACGTTTACGTTCGGCTTCCCGAGCCTTCCTCTGCTCCGCGGCGGTGGCACTGCCGCTGCAACTAGCACCGAGGTTGTTCATGGCGTTTCGCACATCGTTGCACAGAGAGAGAATGACGGAAGCACAGCGAACGCGCGCTTTATACTGCGCCGCGACACTTGCGCCGCCTACCGGCGTACCCTTAGAGAAAGAGGGAGAGAGTAAGAGAGAGGGTTATATGCAATGACTTGCTGCGCTGCACCTGTGGCGGAGAGGGGGAGAGGGAAGGAGGAGAGCGTGCACCTGCGTAGGAGAGGAGAATGAGGGAGAGTTGCGCATGCGCAGTATGGGTGCGGACGCCGCAGAACGGACACTACCCCGAGCATAAGATGCTCTCGCATCTAAAATCTTGCAATAGCCTGGGGCCCCAAAAAACAAACATGGTGGCACCCATTGATGCAATGGCTTTCATACACTAGTTTTGTTCAAATATGCGTACTCTTGTTTTCAGTCATTATGAGGAGTTCTCCATGTTCTTGTTTTCATAGAGCTTTTTGTTTTCACCATGATGATGCACCCAATGCAAAACCTAACGCTACCTATGGTCGACCCAATTCTAGCTCTCTGTTTGTCCTCTGTACTCAAGAGTTGCTAACCCAATGCAGCTCAGTGGCCCAAATATATGGGTCCCCAATTCCAAGACGCTGTATTTTTGTTTCCGTTGGCATGCTGGCAGGACAGTGGCGTGTGTCCATGAAGACTCGGGAAGTGCTTGCTAGTATCACCATTTGTTCCCTGCAGGCACGGCTGGCTGCATTACATGACAGACTTGCCGCCCACCAAGGCTCCTCCTCCGCAGTACAAGTGGCTCGCCCCGCACACCGAGAACCTGACCGGAACCAAGGATGCCTACATGCCGTACAGTACCGTCCGGCCAAAAATTCAGTCATGGGTGCCACCTAAGACGGCGAGGAAGTGAACAGCTCCCTGAGCATCCTTGAGAAAAACATTGTAGACCTGCGCTGTAGGTGCGTCGAGTGCAGCTCTCACTCACTCTTGGCTGTACATACGAAACTTAGGTCAATAAATGAATTAATGCTGTTGGGCATCATTGCTCTGTTGTGCAGAGGTCTACTTGCAGCGACTGGGGAATTCACAGAATGAGATCAACCTTATTTTAAAAATAGCTCTTTGTCCGAGCCTTCGGCACTAGTAACACATTATGTGATGCTTTGGGGATGATAAATTGCCCAAGTGTGCTGAACTTGCTGCATGAGGGAAGACATCAAGTAAACACAGTAACACTTTATTTGTTCTGTTGCGTTGTCATTACAGTTGTAGCCATTTTGGCAAAACTGGACGCTGCAGAATGACAACAGGGCTTTTCGAAGGTTTTGAACTGGGCTCGTTCCTGCTTAACTATATAATCTAGGCTCGTATAAAGCGATATACAAAAGAAACAGCTTAAAGCAGTTGTTAATGTGAAAGTAGCTGAGAGTTACCAAGGATTGGTAACCTTGTGGTTTGTTTCTTCATGGTTAGAAAGAATTTGGCGATGCATTCCTGGTTGCAATATCTGTTATGCAGATGGAATTGTCCTTTATGTAAGGTGAAAGAAAGAAGCGGTGTTAGAAGTACTGAAGGAAAAAGGAAAATTGTGCTAGGTTGGGAAAACAAAAAACTGCACAGAATGCGATAGGACAGTGCAACTCAACTGTAATTTGATGAACCTATCAAGAATAAGGTCTGGCAAGGAGACAATCTCTCCAATGCTATTCACTGCATGCTTAGAAGAAGTACTCAAGCTATTAGGCTGGGAAGGCTTAGGAGTCAGGATCGATGGCGAATACCTCAACAACCTTCGGTTTGCAGATGACAATGTCCTGTTCAGCAACAGTGGGGATGAAGGAAAACAAATGTTTGAGGACTTTAACCAAGAAAATGTAAGAGTAGGGTTGAAGATTAATATGCAGAAGACAAAGGTAATGTTCAACAGCCTGCATAGCCATGCAATATTGAAGCGGTGCAATATCTGTGCCCTTGAGTGCTCCTGCTCAAACGTACCTGTCACACCGGCTTGGAAGCTAGCGCCAATCAAGTAATTTTTGTGGTTACAGTTGTCAAGATCTGCTACTCGCTTGAGTTCTTGCTTTCTCACTGGACTACAGGCTTCCACTTCCTTGCCAATGTTGACCTCTCATGTCTTTGACCCACAGTCATTGGGTCAAAAGATCAATGTCCAAGTAACCATGGATATTTAGTGAATGGCCAGTGATCATAAAAGATATCTAGGCCGTCTTCTAAGTGACGAGTGACAGGGGCAGGAGCGTCTCCAACCCCCCTCCCCCTCTTTTGTAACACGGGTCACGTAAAGTTGCTCTATACAGTTTGCATATTATGAATATCCATGGAATGTTCCTAAATTTCTGCTGGACATCCCAATGTTACAATTGAAAGTCCTAAAAACACAGATGTCTACTTGCATTTTATACCCTATGTTGGTACTTGTACTTGGAAAAAAAAAAAAAAAAAAAAGACTGCTACCATGATTATCTACCTTTGATGCTTGTGTAGATTATAGATATACATTTTTCACTGATTCAAAGCACTCACATTGCATCACGAGCATTTACTCGAACAGAAGCGATACATTCTGCTTTACTTTGCTCACACTTGCATACCAGCAAAACTTTGGTTATACATGCATGCAGTTAAATCTCAATATAACGAAGTTGGTAATATCGGCAGTTTACTTCGTTATATCGAAATTTCGTCGTTCGTAGTTTTGAAATTCGACATTTTATGCGAGCAAGTACAGTCTCTGGCGGATTTTTCCGAATTATCGGGCAATCGAAAAAAAAAAAGAATATTTCAGTGAAGAAAAAAAATCATTCTGTTGAATTTAAGAGAGAGAGAAATAACTTTATTTTGTCCAAAATGTGGTTAGAGGAGGGGGTAATGACTAAAAGCCTCCCCCGTCCCCCCTTTAGACGGCGCCCGGCAGCCCCTGAGCCGCGGCGGCGTCCTCAGCCATTTGGACTACTCTTGCTTGAACATCCGGGTCCGAGCTGAGCAACACGGTCTCCCATTGCTCCTCATTTCTTATTATTAAACTGGGTTGTTGTGGTTTTGAACAGTTATTGTATTGTTTCTTTGGGCATGCCCAGATTATGTGTTGAAGATCTGCTCGGTTGTTACAATGCTTACATATGTCTGTGTATACATCTGGGTGATAGTGACTGAAGGCAATGGGGTTGGGGAAAGTGTTGGTTTGTATTAGCCGCCAAGCCACTGATTGCCACTTGTTTAATGAACAATGTGCTGCCGGATATCTAGCCCTGGCTAGTCTGTAATAATCAATGATTTCCCCTAAAGGAAACCAGCCTATCTCTGCCCGACCGGCGGATTGCGAATGCGTCCGTGTTGGTGTTGGTGACGTTGTCTCGGTCTGCGAAACCTCGAGCCGCGTCATGCGCATTCACGTTGCCTGGCAGGCCAGAGTGGGCTGGTGCCCAGGTGATTTGTATTCCCCTAGCTCGGTATCCGTGGAAACCAGCCTGGAGGATTTTTTGCGCCTTTGGCGAGATGCGTCCTTTAGCGTAATTTAATATGGCGGTCTTGGAATCACTTATTATAATTTTGTATTTGGCAGAACATGTCATTGCTAGTGCAATGGCGACCTCTTCTCCTACCTCTGGCGTTGTTGTTAGGATCGTGGCTGACGCACTTACATGTCCTTGATTATTGACTACTGCCACTGCCATGGCATCTTGATGTTCGTAGTCGGCTGTGTCTACATAGAGCACATCTTTAGAACTATCAAACCTTCTTCCTAATGCTTTGGCTCTTTCTTTTCTTTGTTCTTCGTTGTGCGAAGGATGCATGTGTTTGGGTAACGGGAGGATATATAGTGTCTCCTAATGTCCGCAGGTATATCTGTTTTGATGTCAGTTCTGGGTTCATAGTTGATGCGCAGCGATTCCAGAATATGTCTCCCGGTTTGACTTTTGGAGAGCCTCTCCATCCGGGCAGTTCTGTGAGCTTCTATCAATTCTTCTATGGTGTTATGGAGCCCCAGCGCTTCAAAACGTTCATTCGAAGTGGAGACCGCGATCCCCAGAGCTTGCTTGTAGGTTTTCCTGATCATGACGTTGATTCTTTTCTTTTCTTCAGTTTTAAGGTCCAAGAATGGCGCTACGTAGACGATCCGGCTGAGAACAAAAGTTTGAATTAGTCTGATCAAGCTATTTTCTTTCATACCGTGGTGTTTATTTGCTATGTGCGAAATAAGACGCATTGTCTGATATGTATTGCTTTCTAACTGTCTGATGGTTTCAATATTGTAGCCGTTGTTCTGAATCCGCATACCGAGGATCTTTATACTTGTAACCAGCGGTATGGGTTGTCCTTGGTTTGCGAAGAACTGTATATTGGGGACTTCGGTTTTCTTTTTCCCTCTTGACGTTGGCTGGTATAGCAGGAGCTCGGATTTCTGCGGAGAGCATCCCAGATCTCTCGACCCAACGTATGCTTCTACCGCATCAATCGCCTTTTACAGTGTGTCCTCAATATGACCATCACTGCCTCCCGTTATCCATAGCGTAATATCATCGGCGTATAGGCTATGATTTAGATCTTCAATGTTATTAAGTATTTCTGGGAGGCCTATCATGGCGACATTGAAGAGAAAAGGCGAGAGGACAGAGCCTTGCGGCGTACCTCTGCTTCCCATTTCTAGTTCGTCCGACGCCACTCCTCCTATTGTTAAAATTGCTCTTCTGTCAGATAGAAAGTCTTTGATGTATTCGTACGTCTTACGCCCAGGTTTTCCAATATTGCTTCATGTTTCACATTGTCAGAGGCCTTGGTTAGGTCTAGTCCCAGTAGGGCCCTGGTATCCATCCGGGAGCAGCTGTTTCTGTCTATTATTTGGTGCTTAATTCTCAGCATTATGTCTTGCATCGATAATTTCGGGCGGAAGCCCACCATTGTGTGTGGAAAGGCTTCTCTGTTGTCCATGTATCTGTTTAATCTGTCGAAGACCACGTGTTCCATCAATTTCCCAATGCACGAGGTCAGCGAGATTGGTCTGAGGTTGTCAAGCTGTAGTTTTTTGCCTGGCTTCGGGATCATTACGATTTTTGCTGTTTTCCACTGTTTCGGGACTTTGCCTCTTTCCCAGCAGATGGTCATGTATTTTGTGAGAGCTTCAATAGACTGATCATCCAGGTTACGAAGCATCTTGTTGGTAACTCCGTCTGGGCCCGGAGAAGACTTTGTGCGGAGGTTTTGAATAGCCCCTCGTACCTCTGCAACGGTAAAAGGACGATCGAGTGCTGCGTTGTATGCCCCTGCATATGCCTTTAGATTTTCTTTGGGATTGGATCCTATGTATTTGTCTTGGATTTCTTTAATTAACTCCTTGTCTGTACCAGGGTAATTATGTATTATCTTGCTTAGGTTGTGCTTTTGCATCGTCTTGCTCTTATCTGGATCAATTAGATGTCTAAGAACATTCCATGTTTTGGCGAGACCAATCTGTAGATCCATTTATTCGCACGTGCTGTACCAGTTTTGTCTGGTTAGTTGGTGCGCGGTAATTTTCTACGTCCTGATTTAGCCTTGCAATGCGTCTTCGTAGGTTACGATTTAGCTTTTGTTTGCTCAATCGTCTTTGCAGGCCTTGTTTCGCTTCCCAAATGTGTAGGAGCTTGGCGTCGGCTTGCTTTATCTCTGCTTCCTCTGGTATGGTCTTAGTTGCCTGGTCGACACATTTGTGCAGCTGTTCAACCCAGGATTCAATATCTTCAATGTCCTTTGGGTTGCTGCTGTTTTCTTCGGATTTGCGTTCAGCCGATCTTATTTTCCTGAATTCATCCCATTCGGTGATTCTAATTTGGTTGCCTTCTCTGGGCTTGGTTGTTCCTGCAACTAGTGTGGTGGCCACTATGTAGTGGTCACTTCCTAGGTTTTCCTGTAGATTTAGCCATCCCGCATCAGCTTTAGCATTTTTTACAAATGTCAAATCTGGCGTTGTGTCCGTACACACGCTGTTCCCCACCCGGATGGGATGTGCTGTGTCGGTAATCAGAGTAAGACCCTCGCGCTGAACGTCCTGCCATCGACGTCTTCCCTTCACCATTTCCAACCTGTAGCCCCAGGCGGGGTGGCGCGCATTGAAATGTCCTGTTATTATTAAAATGTGCTTTTTTGCTATATCTAGCGCCTTCCGGAAAAGATTCGCGAAGCTATGTTTTTTCTTAGGATTGCTGTATACGTTTAGTACAAAGAGACTGTTCTTGTTTCTGTTTTTTGCCGATATAATTTCAACGAAAACGTGGTCGATGTATTCTGTGCCTATATCATGTCGGATGACCGGCAGATTGCGTCGGACCAGTGTCGCAACCACAGGCTTGTTGTTACCTCCATCCATATTGGCCAGGTCTCCTTGACAGAATGTTTTATATCCCGATAATTTTGTAGTGCATCCAGTTTTTTGTAGGCAGATTGCGTCAGGCACTGGCCCCATAACTTTATTATCTACAAACTGTTGCAGGTTTCCTCGTTTCCTACGAAACCCGCGACAGTTCCATTGCCATATTGTATACGTGTTATTAGTAGCCATGGTGATGTTATTGGCTATCCTTTGTAGCCCTGTTTACGTCAGCTGCGGTTGGCCTAGAGTACGGTTTTTGGGTCTTAATGGGACCGGCTTGTCCCCCCATGCCTTCCGTATGCGTAGCATTTTCTAATACAGCAAGTCTGGCATTAATATTGCCCATGTATTTGGCCATCATTCTTTCTATGCTTGCATTTATCCCTTCACTAATGGAGCTTCTAAGAATTTCTAGTTTGCGATCCGTCTCCTCACTAAGTAATTGTAACTTTTCATTCAGAAACTTTTCGTCTATCTACTGTGGTTGTGGCGGCTTGGCTACTACTTGTTCTTTCTGTGTTATTTCGGCAGTAGCCCTCCTTTTCATGGTAGTGGATGCGGAATCTTGGTTAGCGTTAGCTACAGGCCTCTTCTCTTGACTTTCTTGAATCTGTGTAGTATCCATCTTATTGTTGTCATCTATCTGCTTCTTGTTTCTAAGCTTGGTGATCTCTTCCTTAAGTAATTTGTTTTCTTCTAACGAAAGATGTAAAAGCTTTTTAAGTTTGCCCAATTCTGCTTGTACTTCGGCTAGTGCATCACTTTGCGTATGCTGTGTGGAGCTCTGGGAGACCGTGTTTGCCCAGCTCACCTTATTTGGTTGGTCTTCTCCATGAGGCACCTCAGTTGTCCCGTTCCTTGATTGGGACTTGGACGTGGATCTTGACCTGGATCTTGACCCGGATCTGGACCTGGACTGCTGTCCCCACGGTGATCTCGACGCCCGTGTGCTGGCAGGGGTTCCGTCGCAGCTCGGCCCTTTGAGGTCAGAGGTCGTTTTCTTGTTGCTGTCGTTTTGTGCTTTTGGCGCGCTGTCCGAAATGCATAGGCGTGGGAAGGATTCCGATCGTTCCCTTCCCGTCTTTAATATGCCTGGATTGTTGGATTTTCCCTCGGCGTGGCGTTCTTGTGCTTTCTTCTTCTCGAGTTGCCGCTTCTTCAAGAGAAATGGGACCTGGTAGCGCTGGCTGCATCCCTTGTCTCCTGTGCGGTGGTCCTTACTACATAGGGCGCACTTGGGGTCACAGCTATGGCTCTCCGGCGAATTCTTGTATCCGCAGTCCGTGCATATTTCGTTTTCCGGCGCCGGGCAGACGTCAGATCTGTGACCTAGTCTGCCACATGCTCCGCAGATCTCGTTTTTCTTTTTGTGCAGGTAGCACCTGTATTCGGTACCCCTGTAATAGACGAAGTACGGGACTTCTTCATCTTTGAAGACTATTACTACGGATGTGGTCTTGCCCATACAAAGCGAAGCCTGCGACGCTTTTGAGTCTACTCCGCCTCCGCGGTGGATATATATAGTGTCACCCGCAGAGGGACGCATCGCCATCATGAAAAGCGCAGGTAGAGGGGAACGAATGGCTCTAGTTCTGCCTCTCGTTTCAACGCATCTCAGAAATTAACTCGAGATTACACTGCCTCCAGCACTAAACGGGCGTTAAGACAGCGCACACGAAAGCACGGCCATCTCAGGTCGCTAAGTCATTGCACCCACCACAGATTACCTAGAAGATAGAGTACGCGGGCCGCCTATACGCTCAGCCAGCACTGACAGCCATGGCTGGGCTAGAGGAGAATACACACACTGATCTACCCGGTCCCTACTACCCCCTCCCCTTGATCGCTTGGGAAGACGGTGTGTATCAAGCCACCATCTTTCTCGGCTTATCCTCACACCTATGGCATACGGCGCGTAGGAACTTATCGCATTTCGACTTTATACGGAATATGATGGCGAAAGGGTATTGCTGCTATGCTTCGGCGACTGTGCTCTCTGTCACGCGATTTGAGAGGTGTATTCGCAAGCAGCTGCATTAATTCAACCACTTGACCATCTCTGTCCACGGCAGTTCCAATTTATTGCCCCGGTATTCCTTCGCAGCGGCAGTGAAAGTTCGTTATATTGGAATAGTGCATAAACAGATTTCGTCATATTAAGGTTCAAAATACATGGTGTTCTAGGATAAGAAGTTATAGAAAATTAAATACTTTGTTATGTTGAGGTTTAACACATGCAAACTGTTGCACCAAAACAAAGAAGTGATCTTTACATTGTATTTTACCAGTAATAATGATTAAAAAACATACACAGCGCATGGAATTTACCAGCTTGAACTTTTGTTTTGCTACAACTTTTATTAGCTATCCAGTCGAAAAACTATTTTGCTTCGAGATATCGATATTCTAATGGTGAAGCATGCAAAATGTGTCAGGAGTATAACACTGCTGTAGTGTGCTCTGTTTTACCTTTTCTTGAAACCCACTTTAATTCTCAAAACCCACGTTAGATTAAACAAATTCGAGTTAGAACTACATAGCCTTCATACATTTTAACAATCATCTGGCTCTTCTAGGCATGCTTGCAACTAAGGCGAGTGGTGAAGAGCAGTCTTGCACGGCAATCCGTGGCTGAAAAAACGCAACGTAACATGCTATGATTGATAGCTGAAACACAACAACCATTTTGACAAACTTCAATGCGATTTTTAAAGGGGAGCTTTCTCCAACTCTATCACGGGGTCTGGGTGTATATAAATATATATATATATATATATATTTGTGATATAAACAACTTTGGTCACTGGGTATGTACCATTCCTGTCCAATCCCCCAAAATGGATGTGCAATAAGCAAGGGGCATCGAGCCTTAAATGTGCGAATATTATGAATATCCATGGAATGTTCCTAAATTTCTGCTGGACATCCCAATGTTACAATTGAAAGTCCAAAAGACACAGATGTCTACTTGCATTTTACATCCTATGTCACTTAGGAGACGGCCTAGACATCTTATGTTCACTGGCCATTCACTGAATATCCATGGTTACTTGGACATTGATCTTTTGACCCGATGACTGTGGGTCAAAGACGTGAGAGGTCAACATCAGCAAGGAAATGGAAACCTGTAGCCCAGTGAGAAAGCAAGGACTAAAGCGAGTAGCAGATCTTGACAACTGTAACCACAAAGATTACTTGATTGGCGCTAGCTTCCAAGCCGGTGTGACAGATTTGTGTTGCAATTCTTTGTACGTGCACCTCTCATCAAGCATTCTTCCCTCGACAAACGCATATCCGACTTAATGTTAGAATCTAAACGACACAAAGTTTCTTCGAGTTAGCGAGGCAATAGCAGTGGTGTATGGCGCCTCATCATTATACACTACTGCTCTTACCTCGCTAACTCAAACAATCTGTGTCATTTAGATTCTAACATTGAGTTGGATCTGCGTTTTAACACGAAAGTGTTTTATGCCGGGGTCCACCAAGACTTCACTGACGTATTTCCGTCACGGAAATACGTCATAGAACATAATACAAAGAAAGAAACCAGAAGAAAAAGTTCCACAAACATGCAAAATTTGGAAATCGAACCCACGACCTCTCGGTCCGCGACGATAGATCGCCGAGCGTTTAACCCATTGCGCCACAAACGCATTTGCAGAGAGCTACACAGACGCGCCTTATATATCTATCACTCCTCCGTGTACCCGCGCTCTTGCTCGGGGCGGTGCCGCCGCCTACGAGCAGAAAAGAGAAGTACTGCATTATGACACTAACGCGCACCGACAGTGAACGCTTCGGTGGTCTCAGCACTACGACGCCTCGATGCCAGCATTCGAAGGGACGCTGGCATCAAGAAGCACTACCAACGCCACCTAGGTGGCGTTCACCGTACTCAGCACAGCGGAGCGTGGCCTCCGCAATTAGCTCTGAAAATGTTTCTGAAGTTGATCGCGGAGGCTGCAATTACGACGCGCTGTACGCGCTGATTTGACTCGGTGACGATTCAGTTACGTGCTTTGTCTTGCGCGTTGTATTAGTGTGTCAGTTACGTGCTTCGTCTTTCACGTTGTGCTAGCGTGTGCAGCGTAGTGCAGCTTCCATATGCACGACGGTTGCTCATGGTCATCGACGTTGGTAGTCGTGATGGAGGAGACGTGCCACCAGGCGTCAGCGTGGGTGCATCAACGCCTAAGGGCGCTTTAGCCACAAAACACCAATAGACATTATATATCAATGTGCAATAAACATTACACTACTTCTGTGAAGACACGTTTCACTTTCGTGTTCTATACCGATTCCTATATAAGAGAGATCAACCACATTTTTTCTTTGTTACAGTTGCTGTGGCATAACTCAAGAGATCAAGGATCAACAGGCTCATGCAAAACTATAGTCTCTCTTTGTGGAACAGCCAGGAGACAACAGAAAGGCACTAAAATGCTATCGCTTGCACGGTGAAGGTGATGTCCTCACTCTAATCGCAGTACTTGCAAGACTGGTCATCTTGACTGGACACACAGTGTAGCCCACTGTTAAAGGGAACACATGCAAGTCATGTAGTACAGTAACACCCAGCGATTCAAGAGTTGCTACAAAGGAAAGTTCACCCATGTCCTTTGATGTTGAGTTTCCATTAAAAGTGGACTCGCTGGTCACACAGCTCTGCGATATTCCATCATTGAAGATCGAGCGTTACGAGTGCCAATTAGTGTAACACACGGACATTTGAAGGCGTATCCACTTCACCTGCAAGACATGCCATTGCAGTTTTCTTTTTTTTTTCGAGGCACTGTCAAGATATGAATGTTCTGCATTTGCTTTTGCACAGGATTGATGCATGCTTGTTTACTGGAATAAAAGTATGACAGGAACATGTTCAAAATGCTTTATTTTGTGCACATTTTTCCACTATTCCACATGTGCTATTAACAGATTGCACATCATTAGTACTTAAAACCAGGAACACGAAACACATACACAACTACACTAACTTTTTTTATTACATTATGTACATGAAATATAAAATAATCTTATGTACAAAAAAAGCAGGACTTTCATGCAGACCTGCTTCGTCATGATCAGGGTGGTAGCGGTAGAAACGTTCCACGTGTCTGCTTGTGTGCGCGGAAGCTCGCGTCAATTTAGCTGAACATACAAGTAAATACATTAGGAAAATAAAATACAATAAAAGAGAACGACAGAAAGACAAAAAGGGTAGAAGAAACAACGTGGGCTCGTCTAGTAACACATGTGGTGGGCATATATTTCAATAAACAAGTCCGCACTTTCGGTCACTGCATCGATGCCTCTCGGAGGTACTCGTCTGCAAAGAATAAATGGGTACACCTGCATGTAACTTCAAGTGTCTCTCCCAGCAAGCAGTGCGCCTGGGCCACTGCACAGGCTGGTTACTTGAAAAGTGTGTAACATGCGGTCTTTGAGCAATGACTTGTTCAGTGAACAACATGCAACCATGCATTCACCATGCTTATAACAATGACCACAGTGTCCCACAGTCGTATACAAAAAGGGGGCCGCCTCTGTAGCTACGAGCAACTTCTGGCGCTTCATTGCTTTGCTTGAAAGTTGGTCATATTTGTGTACATGATTGTTTCTTTGAGCAGCTCGTAGTTGCATGTTTACCAGTGAGCAAAGATGTCAATTGCTAAGGCAAAGTTGCAATAAGGCTGCTGCAAGAGCTTCAGGGCCACTGACTTGTACAGTGCAAATCGAATGAGCTGGCAAGATTGGGTTACATGTCCTCACCACACCAAAAAAATGGGTTTTTAGCGCAAGCCACTTGTACTGTTTAGGTCGCCAAGTTAGTCCCATGAATATGTTAGTGTTTGCTGCTTAGCTTCTTTACAGTTTAGTGAATAACAGCTTAAGGTTTATTGAAGAAGCATGTTATGGCTGCCAGCTCATTGTCAAGCACATGTATGCAAAATGGCTTGCAGTTGCCAGCACGAACGCCTGCAGTACTCAACAGAGTGATCGCAAATACGTTCAGTGTGCAGGTCCGGTTTCACAAATAGTTGGGGCCCCCAAATAGCAGTTCTTGCAAAAAGAAAACAAGGTTTCCAGGACATTCCATCAGAAATGCTTGCAACAACAGAAAGTCGCAAGACTTTCCATCAGAAATGCTCACTACAACAGGCAGCTGCGTTACTTTCTGTTGGAAATGCTTGCAACATGAAGTTGCAGACTTTCCTTCAGAAGTGCATGCAACAGGAAGTACAAAAATTCCCGTCACCAGCTCGACAGGAAGACAAGGCTTTCCATCACAAGACATGCAGCGTGCACGGTGGTTCACGTCATACTGGCTCGGCCAGCGCGCGTGCATCTTCTGCAAGACTAGACATGCCACATAACAAGCAAGAACATGAATGCGAGGCACACAGGCAGCAGGCTCTAAAAGCAGTGAAATGAGAAGAGAAAGCATTCATGAGTGCAAGGTTTGGCAAGCTAGCGAGCATATGCAGATGCTTCGCACCGGTTATTGCTTTACCTGCAGTGGTTAAGATGCGACAAATAAGCTGCGAGAGTTTCGACAATGCTCAATGATGTCAGCAGCGCAAGCCACAAGGCGCTGCATGCATGTTATGTTCGGCAACCCCGCACTTTTTCTGCATTTCCATCTGACAAAGGAGGAACAGGAGAGAAAACACCACAAAAGACATTACTTTCTTTTTTTTCCGTTTTTTTTAAAGGTTATAAGCAGAATACACAAATCATGTTCGGAAAGAATGAATGGAGCATGCTAAGTCTCCGAATGAATTGTCCAAGCCAACGTGCCTTAGCTAAGATGATTGAAATTAATAATTCAGTGCATGGGACTGAAACAAGCAATAGGAAAAAAAAGTGTGGGACTAGAATTTCACGTCGAGAATGCACTTCCGCGAGTACAGTAAGATATAACCATGCTTTCAGGTGCATGCGTCAAAGACAGCGAAAAAGAAGCTGAGTCGCTTCACGTTGCTCAAGCTACTATTATTCAAGCACTTTCCGACAAGTGCTGTACCGTCAACACAAAAGCACCACCTGCACCATTGCACTGTTTAATGTGTTTACCTTTTAAAAAAAGACGGTTCAAGTTATACGGTCTTTTACAATATGCACTGGAAACGGCTACTTGCAAAAAAAAAAAAGAATATGTTCCATAGCAAACATATGCATGGGTTTACGAACTGCCTCAGAGTTCATGCCATAACGAGAAACAACAAAAACTTGGAAATGAAATGCCTCCATCACAACAGCTGGCCACATCCACAAGCTTTTATGAATTGCCTGAAGCTAACATGTATGCGCACGGCGTCATCACGGTTCCATTTGCTTGGCGCTTACTTCCTCATAGAAGCCGCAAAGGAAATGAAGGACATGCACAAAATGTGAAGCAGTTGCACAGGGACCCAGGTGCTTTTGTTCGAGGCTGCGGACATCGTCACCAGAATGCACAGACGCAACTTCTCAGCACAAGCGGCAAATTGTGCGAGCGATTATACTTTGCGCTAAAAGCAAGCTTGACAGCGACACACAATCTGTTTGCACTGCTTTGCCATTATGCAAGGAGTTGTGCATATTTAGCGGACTGCAAGGCCAACACAATGCTTGAAAGGGGAGACATTCAGTGCCACCACCAAACGTCAAGACGGGTAGACAAAGCCATAGCTCTACGAAGCAATGACCATGCTGTTTATCAGACTTAGTGGCCGGCTTGCCTTGTCAGCGAGTAGCTCCATGCAACTCCCCAATGCTGAAGGCAAAGACTAAAGGCAACTGGATTTACTAATAACCTAGTGCCCTAGGGCTGTGTTTCATGTCCTTATGAGCACAATGTGTCAAGGTTCGCTTAGACATGTCGATTCCATGCAAAATTCAATGCAAGTCAAAACGCACAGGCCAGAGGACTGGTCCTCAGTCCCGATGTCTAAGTGAGTGATGGAAACATCCTGCTGAGACTGGGTTCACCCGCAGTTCTGTGCAGTCCATTTCAGCTGTCGGTGAGCTGCCTTCAGGCCGAGCTGTCCTGTATTTCGATAACACGAGTGGAGGCAAGCAGTCGCCCTGTGCCAATGGGCAAGATGGATGCCGGTGCCATGCAGCAACTTTGGCTATCAGTCAGTCTTGTCCAGACTCGCCTGCACTGCTATGTCTGCCGCACTACCTCAATGTGCTATAATCGCGCAGCAGCGGATCTCTTCACGAACAGTTAAAGCAAGAGTAGTAGTTGCAGGGCAAAGCAGTTATCACTCAGTGCTGACGCTGAGCTCGGACACTGGGACGGCCAGTTCGTACTTGTCCTTGGTGGGCACGATTGGCCGGCAGGGTGTGTAGCCATAGCCGCTCATCTGCTGCTGCTGCTGGCTGGCGCAGAGGCTGTCCGAGAGCTGCTGGGTCTCCTCAGCGACCGAGGCCTCCCGCTGCTGTCGCTCCGAGATGGCCTCGAGCACAAGCTCCACGTCGCCGAGCAGCGGCCGCCGCTGGGGGTCACTGGCCCAGCAGTGCTCCATTAGCCGCCAGCAGTCATCGTCAAACTGGGGCAGCCGCTCGGGCCGAGCACCTGCGTGCACAAGTCTTCGTTAGTGCAAGCTCACAATGGCAGACTTAATGTCTCAGAGATACTTCTGGGGGCTGCGAGAGATGATAGTTCTAGCCGAGCATCGCTTCACTCGCATCTCATGCACTCATGCATTCATGCATCACAGCACGTCTCTCAGAAACACGAGCGATGCACAGTCGGCTTGACTGTAAAATGATGAAGAAACCTACTAGACCGATAGTCACGCTCTGCTCAATCAGCTCTGTAGCAAAGCCAGGGTAGCATTGCACCTTCAACTGCATGCATGAGCGTCGCACACATGGTGTGCAAAATTGTCTATATACATCAGTCTGAGCAGAGTGGACTGTAAAGGCTCAGCTCATACTCTACAACGTAGAAGAGAGCTACAGATCAACTTCGACCATCTTGAATTCTCACAATGCACACCAAAATCCAAAAGAGCTTTCTACATTTTACTATATTGCACTATGTACCTGTCCATATACTTGCAGCACCACCCAGCCCTTTCCTGTATGACAGACTAACTTAGCCCTTGCTTGAAATTTGAACCGACCTTTCCGGACACAGGACCACAGCTGATCCTTGGTCTGGCACTGCTCAAAGACGTAGGGCAGCTTGACGTGTCCCGCGCAGATGTACCAGAAGAGGATGCCAAAGGCGTACGTGTCAACGCTGTTGTCGTAGCGACCCGTGAACAGCTCAGGAGCCATGTGGATGGGAGTGCCGACGATGCTGCCGGACATCATCGCCTCCGGCTTGCAGAAGCCTAGGTCTGTCAGCTTTGCTCTGTTCGCTCTGTCCAGCTGCCGGCAGAAATGGTCATGGGTCACTCACGGACACTGGAACGCAATGCCTGTTGTCACAAATCAGTCACCACCGATATAAAGCAATCGGAGGCTGTGTCTGCAGTAGGGCAACAGGTAGCTTTACTGTCCAGTGTACATAGGTCACATTACGTGTAGCTAAATACAGAATATAGGTACTTGAATCTTAGCTAAACATTCTGCACATGTCCAATAATGTTGGCTGTCACACACGTTCACAACAGGAAACTTATTTGTTGCCAAATAAAGTGTGGTGGTTGTTGCATTCTGCTTTCATATCTTGCGGACCTTGGAGAAACAATTTGGCAAGCTACCACTTGTCACGTTTACGAGAAACTGTCCAAGCCGTGCAGTGTTTTCAGATAAGCGTCTAATTGGTGTATATTATATTTTGAATTATTGATATCGAACTATTTTGCAATCCATTTCGAGTCTGATATACCTGGGAACAACTTCAAACATTTATAGCAGCCCAAATATGCAATAAAAACTTGCAACTTAGCTTTTCTATCATATTTATCTAAATTGGATGCATCTGAGCCACTGTCACAGATATAAGTCATGAAGCTGCATCACAATAAATACAATAAAATCTAAATTTGAAATCTTAATTCGAATTGATGGATAATTATCACTGAACTGCTCTATTGGTCCCAGCGAAGTCATACAGTAAAACCTCGATAACTCGAACTCGGTTAATTCGAAGCATTTGGGCGGTCGCGTCATTTTCAATGCAAATTCTACCGGATAATCTGAATGGCCCGCGCGGCTGTTAGGTCAGGGCGCTCCGTACAGTCGCCAACCGATTTTCCGAGCTCGAGGGGACTGAAAAATAGTCCGAAAAACTCGTTCCGCCGAAAAAAAATTAGTGCGGCATAAAAAAAACTAATAATGCCCTGCCCCATACTACGCTCTGAGGGGATCGACTTGCTTGTATTTGCGCAGCAGTGACGTCTCCGTGTACAGTCGACACGAACGTCACCGCGTTGACGATCTCCGCCAACGGAGTTCGTCATGGAGATCGAAGAAACGAGCTTCGTGCCGCTTAGCTCTCGCGAAGACACAGGAGGTAGCGCTGATCACCGAGACATGGGTCTCCGAGACGCCTGCTCAGTGTACACGCCACGTTCAAAATAGCAACCGAAAGTTTAGAGTAAAAAAAAAAAAAACTAACTGAATTAACAAGCGTGGTGTCAGTGCGCACAAGCAAACATGAATGGATCACACCCGATGACCGCAGACAACCACGGTCAAAACGCTGGCGCGAACGAGCGCGGCCGCCGCAGCGAGCTGACGGTTTGTGTGGTCTGTCGCTTCAACGGCAACTGAGCGGCGAAAGCACAGCGCATACAAAGGTCAGAGCCGGCTGGAGATCGCTTTCAAGATACGGTGCGCGCGAGAACCCGCTCCGGTGCTAAGTACGCAGTTAGAAGAGTAGAGGTCGCCTCCCCCCCACGTGGGAGATTGCAGGCCCCTTGCGCGTGGTCGGTTGCAGGTTACGCATTTGGGGCCGCAGCACAGTGTCGCCCCATACCACACAGCCTTTCGCGCGACTTTGCGCTCCGCCGTGCATTCGCTCTCCATGAAAGTACGCGTCTCCTGCACGCTGTCACTCGCACATACGATGCCCGGCGATGATTTTATCGCCCTTGCACTCTATGGAACCTCACAACGGCGACGGCAGAAATCCGCTTGTAGTGTCCATATAATTACAATCGCAATAAAAAACATCCCACAATAAATGGTTACAGCGATAGTGCTGAGCGCATATACTAGAAAGAAAACGAAAAAGTGCAGTACTCTGGAGCGTTTTGTCAGCCAAGGAAGAGCGGGCATGGCCTCCGAGACTGCATGATGGCACGAGGTCTCTATTGATGGGAGCGACTAAATCCCCACCAGAACACACCAGTGTTGCCAGATCTCGTCTTGTGCGGTTCCCTAGATTTGCGAGGTGGAGATTTCCCTAGTGAAGTCACGCGACTGCGTGCTGCGCTCGCCTCCCCCGCCTCGTACGTGCGTGCGCCAGATTTCAACGTGTGTGCACGCAGGAGATGAACGTGGGCGCAAGGTTTACACTTGCAGCTTATTCTGAAGAGAAATGAAACTGTTTCATTTATTCATGAGAAATATAAGTTAGCACGTGTTACGACGGGGTAAGTGCTATGACCAGTCGAGGCCAGCTATAGGCGACTGGTCATGGCCGTCTGGTGTTGAGCGATCGGGCCGTGACGAGACGCTCTCTCGACTCGTTCTTAACGCATTTTATGCGGTGACAAACGCGCTGACGATCTACAGGTGCATTGCAATAGTCGATTTACGTTTTCGACCTGCCACGCGGACTTCCCGTAGCTTTAACCGGCAACAGCTCACAGGTTCAAAAAACGGAAAGATCATGTTTCTAACGTGACTTTTTGGAATCATGAGGTTAGTGGGCGCACAGATGTGAACGAACAGATTGCGCAATTTGAGAACACACACGGAGCCTGAACCTTTACCGCGGAGCGACCTAAATTTCTTGTCAAATAAACACACACACAGGTTAATGCGAATAACCGATTCCTTATCGCGCACAATCGACCACTTACATACACAAAAAGGGTCAACAATCGTCGCCACCAAGACGATTCATCCAAATGATCGCATATGCCACACAAGACATCAGGCATCGCCGAAGATGAAGTTGTTGACAGTCCTAACAATCTCCCCGTAAATTCATGTGAGCGCTCGCGAGATAACGCAATCCTGGCTAAAACAAACAAACACAGAAATTATTATAAACAGAACAATGCGCATAGGCGGGTCCATCATTAATCATATGGGCAGCAGCGAAAAAATTCGCACAGCGAGGTTCACTTCGCCTGTTCAACTGGTCGACTTGACTAGGGAATTTCAGGCTCCATTCTGGGTACATAAAAGAGCTAGTTTTGGTGAGCAGCCCAGAGTTGCCAGCATGGTGTTTTCTATACCGCTAACCTTGAGCGATGTTGCGGTCGGTATTTAGTCTCGCGCTCTATTGATAGCGTGCGCCTTCCAATCTTGGAGGCTATACAGCGAGCCACTGGAATCCAAGCCAGTGCGAAATCCAACATGACGGCCTCCAAGATTGGGTAGCGTGGCTCGGAAAGAGCAATTTAGTCCGGAAAATCGAACTTTGGGGTCTCAATTCGTCCAAAAAATTGGGTGCGAAAATGCAAGAACTCAATGGGAACCCTGGCAGTGCATTTTTGAAGTCCGGAATATCCAGCAAGTCCATACTTTTTGGAGTCAAGCACCCCCACGCCCACTTTCGCAGCAGTTATAGATTCCGTGAACACCGTCCGCAACTTCGTTGAGTGCAGTGCGGGGTGATATTTGTATGCTAACTGTTGTGAGCCAGCTGGAGAGCATGGCACTAGGGGCGGCGAACTACCGCGCCAAGTAACCCCTGCATCAGTGATTACTTCAAGTAATCTTTCTAAGACATGGAAAATAAAGGTGATTTCTTTTTGTGGCAAGTTCTTGCTTGTTTTCTTTTATTTTTATTCATTTCGGTTAATTCTAAAATCCACTTAATTCGAAGAATTCTCGTAGCCCGGCAACCTTCGAATTATCGAGGTTTTACTGTATGTATTCGAATAGAGAAAAAGTACCACAAATTCGAACTCCAAAAACCATGCAACGGTTATTTCGAACAAAATTTCTCACTCCCATGGACTGCTTTTCGGACAAACCTGAACCAAAGGCGAAGGCTTGATACCTCGCTAGCTACCGTAATGTTGCATGCCATTAGAATGACGAGGAAAGAGGTGCAGGGAACCAAGACTGAACTGGAGCGAGCAGTCCTCCTTTCTCATCTGGCTTAAAAGGAGCAGGAAAGAGCGCCCTAGTGCACGTTTGATCACTTTACGTTACCGCGCCCGCTCACCTAGGCCCCCCCTCCTACCCCTATTATGGAACGGGTTCGGCAAGTTCAATCACGTCATCTCCAACATAGGGAACGTGGGAGGATGGCGCACATCAAGCCACCATGCTTCTCAACTCACCCTTGCACACTTTACCCCGCACCAACAGCAAACAATGCGCAATCTTATTACACTTGGACTTTATACGAAACCTAGTATTGTTCCAGCACATATCGTCTTGCGCTGATGGGGGAAAGATAACACTTTGTCAGTGCGAGCCCAGTGACGATTTTGGCTTTGCACGTTGTACCGCACAATTTATCGAGCGCTATATTTAAAGGGGCTCTCCTTAGTTCGAGCTCTGTTTTATTCAAATAAATTTCTGGTCCCCTTGGAGTTCGAATTAACGAGATTTTGTATGTACTAATGAAGTGCTTTCCCTAGGAGTGGACAGCCTTGTAACAATCACATCAACACTGTGCAGCAACCATTAAACATCTGCTGCATGCACAGCGCCGTGGAATGAGGACACAGCGTACTCTCGGAGGAGGTCGAAATTGGCGTCTTGTTAGGGTAGGCGATGAATGCTGGAGCCTCAGAGTGGTGCTAACAGTTTGTCGAAGCTTGAAGAACATAGTGTGTCTCACCGACACTCTGGCATAGACTGTTCAAATTTGAATTTCTTCAAACTGTAGTATTTACTACACTGCTCTCCAAGCTGCCAGAACAAATATACGTACTAGTATGGCACGTACACCCTGAATTGACTGATTAAGCAAAAAGCTCATGCTATCTCGTGATGCATGCTTACCAGGACGTTTTTGAGTTTGATGTCTCTGTGCACGAGGCCTTGGCTGTGAAGAAACCGGATGCCTTGAACAACATCCAGCGCGACCTGCAAGTGATAGAAGTTGTTTTATCATACTGCACAACCGTTACAATCTGCCCTAAGCAGTGCACAACATAACCACTATACGTACTCAGTAATTTTCAAGTATGAGAAAGGAACACTTAAATAAGAACGCTTGCATCCAATACAGCGTACGAACGCCAGCATCCAATAAAGCATACGACGCGCCAAAACGGCAGCTGGATCCGATGCGTTTTGCCATGCCGTAGTGCTACAAAAGTAGGAGACACGCGGTACGATTTGACATCCAACATGATGTCCAACGCGGCGGAGCTGAGGTGTCTTGCCAATCCGGCACTACGAAACGGCAAAACGCCTCGGACCCACCTGCTGTGTCGGCGCATCAGATGCTGTATCAGACACTGAATCGTAGCATGTGTCTGCTTTAAGACGTAGCCATGCAAAAAAAAGAAAAGGAAAAAAGACCGGTCAGAATTTTGAACGTACCCCCAAACTTTGTGCAAATGTTTTAAGAAAAAAAGTGCGATGATTATGCGACTAAATACGGTAACACTATCAGTTATAAAGACCACATTTCTTTGAGCTTGAAATTTTCTGATGGTTCTTATTGAAAGTGCATTAGACAAACTTTTTAAAGCGGCGTATGTTATAATGAACACTTCAAACCCGGTCGTGGGAAACAGAGGGCACACGTGAAGTTCTGAAGCAGGAAAGTGGGAATGAACTGGGCACGTGGCAGTGCACACCTCACTCCAGTGCAACTATGATGAAAATATGATAATGAAGCAATTTTGGCTCCACCTTCAGCTTTGTTATAGCAAGCCTTTACTGTAAACAAGCTCTGTCTCTATCTCACCCTGAGCCTGGCTGGCCAGTTGAGCCCTGTTCGCAAGGCTGTGTAGAGGTCCCGCTGCATGCGGTCCATGACAAGCAGCACGGCGGGCGTGGTACCGCCAGCGTAGTTGTGGTCGATGACAGACCCCCGGATCTGTACAATGCGGTCATGGTCGGGCACACTGCGTGTGTAGAAAAACTCCATGGCCAGGTCATTCCAGTGCTTGTCATCGGGCGGCACCACTGACTTGACAGCGCATGGAGACCGCCCACCCCAGGGTTCACTCGAATACACCACGCCGTACTGGCCCCGGCCCAGTTCACGCCCTAGCTGAGGCATCCCGTAAAGGATCTCGTCCCGCAAAGATGTGCTCTCCAGAGCACAGCGGGCCAGGCGCGGTGCATGCAGTTTTCGTACCTGTAATGAGTTGGCATGGTGGCATGGTTTTGTAAGGCAAGGGTTCAAGCGCCACAGGCTAAAGTCATCTAGGGGCCACTCAGACAAGCGCTCTAAGTTAGATCTAAAACAATAATACCTGGCCTGACAACCCTGTTATTGCGATGACACAACTACAAAGAGCTCACATGTCATGGACAGAGGATTAAACAGTGGGCGGTAACAACTGAGTTCAACGAAAAGCGCCGATAAACATGACTTCAACAGATGCCACGAAATATGGATGAAGCACTCGTAGCAGCTGCCACTGCACCATTAAGAAAAAGAAAACTAATGATATTAGCAAATAAAAAACTAGTAGTACTCGTGTAACCGTAACCAAAGGCTAAAGTAGAAAGCTTTAGCATAGCATCATGTGAGCATGACACCAGCAGGTCACAGAACAGAAGCTCATTGTAAGAAAAGCTGTGTATGCAAAAGAAACTTACAACTCTACAGTAATAGCAGCAATGCTCACAGCATAGTTGCTAGTCATTGGATCAAAAGAATTAATTCGCGATTGGCCATCCTGTGCATTCTAGAAGCAGCAATCGAGGCAATTTGAGAATATGTTACGTAACATTATGCATGTGTGACAATGAGGGACCCATCATGCTAGCTGCTACACTTATGTAACCGCAACCTACCACTGCTTGTATGTTTTTTGCAAAAGTGAAATCGTAGTATATAATAAAGGCAACATTCAGAAAGAAATTCACCATGACAAACGAAAGACATGTGGCAGCAGCTTGATGCGCAATCCACTGCAGTGATTTGTAAACATTTTGCTAACAAAAATGAGCCTACAGATCAAAGCCTACCTTGATCCTCTGCGTCTCTGTACGCTCAAGGCGGCCGGAGTGGACGGCCTCCAGCTGTCGCATGGCAGCTTGAAACTGCTCGTGCGAGGACCGCAGTCGCTCACGGAACTGGGCACAGATGCAGCGCGCCAGCCGCCACTCGCTCAGCGACTCTAGCATATCCGCAGCCACCCTCTGGCGCCACTCCGCGTCGATCCGTGGTGGAGCACGCCCTGGTAGTGTCTGCACAAGCTGCACAGGCAATGAAAACATACACTGATGCAGCTGAATTCAGTATTGTCGCACGTTGGTTTTCACCTTTCCTTAAAAGCTTTGTTTTCTTCCAAATTTTGTGCCCGTTTGCGACTTGCAAATGCCTGCCAATGTGTTCCAATTCATCTTTATTATTAGTCTCCAGATTTCCTGGCTAGTGAACAAGAGTTTGTGATTGGTAGACAGTCTCTTGAAGTAGGGAAAGAGACTGCCTATCTAGGCAATGCAGTCACAGGAGTACTGGGAATGAAGTTCTCAATCAGATGCACAATTCATGTACATCATTAGGTGGCAAGGCAATGCAGTCACAGGAGTACTGGGAATGAAGTTCTCAATCAGATGCACAATTCATGTACATCATTAGGTGGCACACATCATCTTGGTACTGAAACGCACATTAGTGGGGCATAGTAATGAAATTTTTTTCTAAATATATTGAAATGCACCTGCTCATAAGTTGCGAGAGCCACTGAAATAGACTGACCTGCTTCATTTTCTCCCAGAGGACCCAGAGGAGCGAAGAGCTTGTCTTCACGGTAACCTCCACCTGTGAATGAAAATGCAGAGCATGAGAGTGGTACTAAGCTGCACAATGCTGCCAACAACATGTAATAGTTCGAACAGAGGAAAAGTGGGAGTAAGGAAAGAAAACAAGAAAGGAAAGAGATAATGGCAACACTGATAACGGCAGAGAACATGCCGATCACGGAGTGGGAGGACGCACAATATAAAACATGGCAACCAATGACGATTGATATGGTCAAGCCTGCCCATTGCAAGAGGAGTGTATACTGTGCCCTTTCTTTGAGTAATTAGACCCCACAGTTTCAATGTCCATGAAAGAATGCACCTGAGGCTTCACTTTAGGGTCAATCGCTGCTCCCAAAATTTTTTTACAACCTTTCTAGGTACATGAAGTAAGAATCACAGCAACATTTATCGTATTTGCTCGTGTAAGACCTCCACTCTTCTCAATTGTGGCAGGCTCCAGTGTTTGGTGAAACTTTCTTGTTTTCAAATCTCTCACTTCAAAAGTGTGAGGTGTGGATCTTACAAGAAGCAGGTTTTACACAAGTAAGAAATTCCACTTCTCTAATCAGTATTCAAGGTCAGTGCTAACCTGGTAGGCCGCATTGAGAATTTGCTTGAGAGCATTGCTGGCTTGCATACAGTCATCTTCTTTGCAGACGCCTTCCAGACTCGCTAGGCACCTCTCCAGAGTTCCTGCACAATGAATGTAGGGGGAAGTGACACTTTCATTAAGAACCAGCAGACTGGCAAAATTAAGAAAGTCACAAACTCTTCTAAAGATTGCACACCATGAAAGGTGTGCAGAATACCAATGAGCTTTTACACGGTTATGAAGACTACACTCTGTAGCGAAACACCGAGAGCAGTTTCGAGGTTTTTGTGCGAAGAAATGCAGTGGTATTGCATAGCACCAGTTCCTTATCCGATTATTTTATGCAGTGTTGAACCAGTTGTCATCTCTCACAAATCTAATATTGCACATGAGAGTGCAAAGCAAGTGTGCCACTGTTCTACTCAGTGCTTTTGGGCAGATGTTGACGCATGCTCACGTAAGTTGTGAAAGAATTATGACCGCATCCAAGACACAGTAGCATATGACTGGCATATGAGACAAGCATCACAAATGCGCCACTTCAACTACGTACATTCACATGGCAGTGGCACGGAGAGTGTGCTCACCCACAAAGCTCTCACGAAGGCAGTTCATAGAGCCGACAAGCTTCTCGGCAACGGCTGCATTGAGCATTCCCAGCACGAGGTCCTGAATTTGGGATGTGCACATCTGGAGGACGCTGGCTGTTGGTGGGGCAGCCTGCTCACCTTCATCCACTATGACACCTAGAATGAAAAAACATTGCCCTAGGATTAACACCAGAACTAACCCACAGATAGGCAGCAGCCTGCTTTCTTCCAGATTATCACAAAGGCATATATTTCGCATAATTTGCACATGTTTAAGTCTCACCAATAGCAGCAATTTACCGGTACACTCTAAGACAAACTTCTCAACTTACTTCTTGGATGACCTTAATATTACAGAATCTTCATTAAGTTGCCATAGGGCCAGTGAATTGCTGTCAATGAACACACATTCTTGAAGCACATCTTGTTTGTCTTGGATGGAGTCCACACTATACTTCGATCTGCTTTGCTGTCCATGCTATGATGTGTCTAGGCTGAGCAGATATTAATGCTGCGAGAATTCAAATTGTTCCTTGACAAGCTAATGTGTACTGCTTCGCAACTCTCGTTTGATGAAGCCAAAGCATGAGCTTTCTTGTGGTGACTATTTGAGGCCTTTAGAACTGCCACATGCCCTAAAGTACAGTCGAACCTCAAATATAACAAGCTCGCATCTGACATGAAATTATCTTTGTTACAGCTGATATCTGTTATAAGCATAAATTGATTACATGATACTGGCAAAAGAAATTCAAGATTTACATAATTATATTTGATGATTAGCCATGTTGTAATTTGTTATATCTTTTTATTACATCCAGGTTCTTCGATATAACTGTACTTTGATACATCAGATACTTTGTTATATCCACATTCGTCATATCAAAATTTGACTGTACTTTATCATATCCAATAGCTCATATCCATGTTGAAGTTCAACTGTAGCTCTCACAAGGCAGTGCCAAGTTGTAAACACCTTGATATAACAGCCCCAATCCACTTGCCTTCGAAGTGGTACTCGGCCGCTCGCTGGAGTACCTCACCGCGCAGGTTCTCGATGGCACCCACAATGAGCTGCCGGATCTCCTCCTGCTTGTGGCTGGCCACCTCCATGAGCGCGTGGTAGAGTCCCGTCTCCTGCTTGCGCGCATATGCCAGCCGCTTGGGCGTGATCATCATGTCCCGTGTCATGTCGAACGCCGTCAGGATGAACGTTCGCAGGCAGTGCAAGTGCGTGGTGTTGAGCAGCGATGCAGCACTCACCAGCAGAGACTGAAGAGCGCTCCTTACGAACAGGCAGACATTGCTGCATGGGAAAGAGAAGGCAAGAAATTCCATCAGAGCGATGCAAGTTTGCTGGCCCTTATCACAGCCATAATGAAATGGAAAGCTAGGTTGAGGTGTACTCAACATGCTTTCTAAACAGAGTGCCTTAAGGGAAAAAGCTGATCAGCTTGGATACTATTGCTCAAGTTTTATAGATTCAGTCAATTTTTCTTACAATGAACATATAAAAAGATTTAGATTTTAAAGGTTCCTTTATGTTCATCTTAACATACTCTGCTCTATGTACAAGGCAACGAGGAACAATTACTAATAACTCCTCTAAATTCTCAATAATTATATCGACTGGAAAGCATACGCATGGCCTGAACTGTTGAAGCACTGACTAGGATGCTGGTTTTGGTTGCACCAACACTGGCATGACATTCAGATGGCCACTAGGATATTTCTTTTTTTCGTTTAATGCTTAGACTCCCTTTAAAAGGTGCATGAAAGGAACCTTAAGGTCTGCTGGTTTTATGAAAGGTTCAGCATAAACAGTCAACTTCACAGCAGTACAACGAACATCAAGAGTTGGCTGTTGTGCTAGTTGGTACGTGAACCAGCTGGACTTAGACAAGGGTCCCAAGACTTCCCAGCTTGTATTTTGGTGAAGCAGCGCACTTGGAAAAAAATGAAAAAAAAAAAAAATGTTCACACTAACATGACTGATGAGGACAGAGAACTAGTCTTACTGTTATTTGCTCTGAAGAACATCCCCTTCACATGTTTTCGAAATTGACTGACATACTGACAGGAAAAGTAGCACAGCAACAGGTGCAGAAAGAAGACATGCATAGGAATAACATTGAGGGACCAAAGAACTAAGAAGCCACATGGTCACTGCTCAAACATCTAGTGCTGCAGCAAAACAAGAATGTGTGCAACTAGGAGAAAAAAAGATACACAGGCTTTGCCAGTTTGCCCTTGTAAGTGCTTAAGGCACTCGCATTCTTACAAATATAGCTCTCGCGACATTTTTTTTGCACCACATAACTAGTGCACGAGAGCTTCTAGTCTATTCATCTTTCCGTACCTCTGGGTTACTCACAGGAATTCATGCTCTAAATTTGCATGCAAGACACTGAGCATATGTGCTACAAGAAAGACCATGTATAAGGAGTCAGAGACACAGACCAAGTTATCTTGGCAAGACTCCAGATGTAGGTGCTGCATTCATCCATCTAAAGAGGGTTGAGATCAGAAGCGAAGGAAGAGAATAGAAGCACATTGAGGACAGTACATAGAGCACACCACAACGACCAAACGAATCACAAAAGCACGTTTCAGACAACACCTACACCTTTTAAACAAATGCCATGTTAGTCATTACCAAACTTTTTGGGACATGTTAGAAGGGTTGACAAGCCAAGCTTTGCCAAAGCTACAAAATTCAAAACCTTCGTGGACTTTTCTTTCTTCCTTTTTTTTTTTTCAGGTGAGAGGGCATTGTGAATGTCCAAATGATGAGTGTGCATGTTTTGATTGTCCCCATTTGCAAGGAAAGTCATTTGAACTGCCTTTTTGTGAAATAAACCTAGAGCAAATGTTGGAGCAAGTGTTGATGACAATGGTAGCACCCTGCTTTTGTACCAGTTAATGTACGAGTATCAGGTGCTGATAAATAGAGTTTTGCTCAATTTCCCTGAAACTAAAAGGTTTACGAACCACCAGGCATGATCGTAGCAATTTGTGATAAGCTGATTCAGGTGCTACAGCAACAATAACAAGGAATTACAATTTGATTGATCCATGGTGATCATTCTCAAAGATACACTGGGGCTATGAGAAACGCCATAGTGAAGGGCTCCAAATTTATGCTCCTAAATTAGCATTTTCGCATGACACCCTGTTGTGTCGGTGTACAACCGGCTGAGGGCAGGGCTAACGGTCAGGCATCCTGACTGGACTTGACGAGGAATAAAGTTAAGGCAAGAGACTACAGGCAGAAAAGAGTGGTTGTTTATTCCAGTGAATGCTTATCTCTGGTGGGGGGGCATGAAGCAACCTGAGGCAGCCATGCATGCAGACAGACTAAGAAGGTGGCATTAGCTATCATTGGCATGCTGCACATGAGTACCCATTGCCTGGTTACAACACTTGAAGCCAGAGGGTGCAATGTAGCACCTCAATCAAACCACGGCCACTACTGCCAGGAATCGAACCTCTGACCTCGTGCTCAGCAGAACATTATAGCCGTTTAGCAAACCCTAGGCCACTGAACACATTCTCTTTATTGTACATGTGTTTGCAAAAGTCTCAATCTTTAGCATGGACTGGCGGGCAAGGCTGCTTGGCCACCTACTCACCAGGCAAAGTCATCGAAGTTCTCGACGAGCTCGGAGCTGGGAGAGCACCCATTGGAGCACCTCATGTTGGGCCTCCGCCGGTCGTGGTGCCGCTGTTTCTCTGGAAAGTGCTTGGAGAGGAAGCCCAGGTTGCACAGCTGCTGTTGTGCCGTCACAGGCAGGGTGATCACGGACTTTGGGGCTTCCTCCTGCACAGTGGAGAGACACGAAGTGCGAAAGGTGTCAAATGTGCTCCAGGCAGGTTGCAGAGTGATGAACGGATGTCATACGGTTATTCAAAGCAAGAACTAAAGGTGAACACCTACCAAATAGAAATCTGTCTGACTCTGAACTTGGAGTGGGTCAGAACTTCTCCAGTCAAGTTTGCAAATGAGAGTTGAAGCCAATTTGTCCTCCTGTTCCGGGACAGCTATTCAAGTGGTCACTAAGACTGGCTTTTAAGCGGCTGTGACCTCACTGCCTACTCTTGTGAAAGCTGAGACCACGAACCCTATGGCACAAAGCACATCTTAAAGTGGTACACAGAGAAGCAGCATGCACCCACCTCGGTCTGCATGGGGGTCTCCGCTGCCTGTTTGTCCTCGCTGCCACTGTTCTCGCCATCAACATAGGCAGTGCACAGCTGAACCTGCTCTGCAAGCCTTGCATTACGCAGACTGCGAGCGTGCTGCTCCGATTCCGTCAGCTCTGACGTGGCCGGCAAGTTGGCCCGGATAAATAGCACCGGCGTTTTGGGAGCGATTCGCTTCAGTTCATAGAGGTCAGCCAGTTCCTGGACACAAAGAAAGCAGCAACATGTCGCAACATTTAAAACCTTCAAAAATCGGGTTAAACAATTAGGATAAGCACATTATACCAAATATCAAAATAAGGTTCCAAGCATACTGAACATTCAAAACTGCTATGACAGATAGCATTCTGATGCATACGTCCACCTAAAGCAGTGTTGCATGGACGTTTACCATCAATACAGATTCCAAATATTTTTTAGCATAGGCCATGGGCAAAGCACGGCATGTGCCTTGTTTTGGCATTAAGCTGACAGACGGCACCATCGTTTAGCTCCCGCAAAGTTTCCACTGCATTTAAAATTTTCACAGTTGGTTCTACACAAAATCGGCAAGTTGTACACCCAAATGTAATTAAAATTAATTCATCATAAAATGCCACCTCTGCAAAATTTGAGTACCAATGAGCCGGTGATACAGCTGAAAGACTTACTTGGGGCTATTTACACAACATTTGGTATGCTAATAGATGTGTACAAGACAAAAAATGAAAGTAAGAAAAATGTATCAGGTTGCTTCAATGGAGGGACATTTCAGTCTCTGAACTGCATTTGCTTCCTTTTATGTACGAGGCACCACAAAAGCAGCAAGAGCAACTGCGACACCTTGTAAATAAGCAAGCACGTGCACTTTGGATTGAAAAGTGACACTTCCCCAGAGTGAAGTAGATACACAGTTCTTGCACATATTTGTGCACACGCAAGCTGCATATCGCCAATAAGCCGAGTCAGAAGTCAGCCCTGACCTAATGCTTCCTTCTCTTGTCCGCTGCACTGTACCTGCTACTTCTCTCCGGCTGTTTTGCTTCTAGTGTACCTAACAGTTTCATTCCCCGTTGCTTCCCTAAAGTCCGGAATTCTTCATTCAAAGTGCAGAATTGAGAACCAAATGGGCTGCTCACCTTCTCTGTGAAGGCTTCCTCCGCGAAGGCATACAACAGCAGCGGAGTGCAGCCTTCAGTGGCTCGCCGATAGGTCTGCTCAAAGGAAAGGCTGTCGTTGCAAGGCGTGGCCACAACCTGCACTTCATCCCGAAGCAGTGCATGCTTCATGCGGATCTCCAGGGCAGCGGCGCTCAGGGCTGGATCCTTGCGTGCCTCGCCCTAAGGGAGAGTGGGGCAACGATTGCTACACTGTGCACCGACAAGAAAAAAGGCTTTCACCAGCACATCTAAGTTAGAGTTGAACCTCATAACAAAGCCACATCCGACACTAAACTATTTTCGTTATATCGAACATTCATTATAAACATATATTCATTGCAAGCTGATGTTGGCAAGTAATGTTTTAAATTTACTTTGTTATATTTAATAATTCATTATACACAGGTTACATCGAGGGTCTGCTGTACTCTAAATTTGGGGTTTAACGTCCCGAAACTGCACAGTGGCTTATGAGGGGCACACAAGCAGCTTCAATTTAACTGCCTGCTGAGCTACACATGTCACACTTAACACACCTGCTAAGGAACCTAGTTTCAAGATGGTGACTGAATAGTCATTATAGTGTGGTTTCAGCAATCCTTGTGGGCCACTGGTGCATTTGTTTTTTTTTTACAAGACCCACTAGAAGAAAAAGACATGCTGTGTGTAATGTAGGTGACATGAGAAACATGGCTACCTCTGATAACTTACCTCGACCTCAAGGTCAGCCCGTGGAATGGTCCTCCAGGGTTGGTCATAGGCAGCCAAATGCTCCACCAGCTCGAAACTATTGGGCAAGGCCAGGCTAATCTCTGTCTGGTTACCCGCTGAGAAACGAACCTGCAGGATTGAAAACAGTGATGCATTGTTACGGCCATCAAAAAAAAAAAAAAAAAACGTTCGAATGAGCTTTCCTTACGCAATGCAATAGCTTTTTTCTTTAGTCAATACACCTGTTTCTTGACTGTAAAGGCAGCATTCCTGCAAGTCAGCTTGCGAAGCTAATGGTGGCTGGTTCTGTTCGTTTTTTTATTGGTAGATTTGAGGGAAAGTACAATTATGACAAACTTGCGATATAGCAAACACATTGTGCAGAGAAGACATATGTTATATCTAGGCCAGATGGTACTCCACTGATCAGGCCAATCGTGGCATCACCCTCTGCTCCACAGCTCACCATTCTCCAGGTGAGCTGGCTTTCGTCCCCAACAGGCGAGGTGACCGGCAGCACCGACTGGCCAAACAGCTCGTTGACCACCCGTGCCTTGGCCCAGCAGCTGTGGCCGAGAACCACCAGGGCAACAGGCTGGGTCACTGTGCTCCCGATGAACTGGTCATCTGTCTCATTCAGACGCAGCTGGGCCAGTTGGTCTAGAAATGAAATCGTGACACATCAACAATTTGGAAAGGCCAGGCTGAGTGACTAAGAATTACACGAAGTGCGCAAATATTCGAAACTTTTGAATAACAAATTGAATTTTCTCCAATGTGATTCAGTCTTCGAATCAAATAGTCACTATTTGCAAAAACAAATATTTTAATAATAATTGTCGAATATATTACATCATCGGCTGTACACACCCAATTATAAAACTAGAGCAGAAATGCAATAAGTTTCTTCCTGGCGGTCATTAGTAGACCTAAAGCACCAGAAGTCGCATAGTGCAGCATGGTATACATTGCTCAGGGAGCTAGGCCTTTCTGGCTAAACCAGCTATTATTCGCATTCACGCAACAGTCCTGAGTGCGCAAACAAATTGCTTACTTGTTCCTAATGTTTCAGTTGTGCTTGTAATAATGCTTTATAATGTGCAAGGTAATGACAGAAGCTTGCTAACATTGCGAAATATCAATCAATCAAAAGCTTTATTTCGGTTTTCTTGAAGCATAAAATGGGTGAACATAGTTATACATTAATGTTGAAAAGGGCTCTTCACTGTTCGAACGCTATTCGCTTCTTGCGCTGTTCAATTGGTATTCGATTTGGTCTCAAAAATTACTATTCGTTCGCTCCTAACATTACCAATGCTACGTGGCAAGAGAGCAAAGATGCTGTAACAAGATGCCCAATGTGCACAAAATTTTACGTACGTGCTGCCGCTAATCTGAAGGTCAAAACACGAGAAAAAGTGTAACAAGAGCTAAACAAACAAGAAAAATTAATTCGACCACGCTAATAATGGCGCTGCAAAATAGAAAGTTCTGAAGATGCCGCAAAAAGCAATTTTCAAGTGTGGTTGAGGAAAATTAGCTGAACAAAAAGACAACACACACAGGAAGGGAAGACGAAGTCTTTGCCTTCCCTTGCTGCCTGCATTGTTTTTTTGTTTTTTTTTTGTGCTTATTTTCTTCATTAGCAATGCAAGACCAACTATCCCAATTAATTCTGCCAATTAATTGGAAAACAATTCTTCAAGTGTGGTTCCTGGCAATACTGGCAGCTATGTGTGCACCATTCAGGGAGAAAATATTTTAGAGCTTCTTATTTACAATGAAACTCTTGAATGAGATTTTCATGCTTTTGCTGCACCTCGTGACCAAACTGAAGTGTAAGTAATCAAATGTCAAACCCTGAAAAGGCACGCGAAAATTAGACAAGTCGCTTAATGCAAATGTCAATAGTTCTAGCAATCTCGAGCTGGTACATAGCAATAACAGATCTCTTTACCATAAAGATTATCAATAAAGCTTGTGGCTTTTTTCTGAGCACTAATTTATAAACAGCCTGTGAATGAGGACCTCAATACATGAGCAGAATGAACTACCGGTTGCAACCACAATTTATTTGACAAACGCTGCATAATTGTTTGTCTGCACTGTTCCTATTCATTCATTAAAACGTATATAGAGTGCCCGACATGGCTACATTGCACTGTCTGCACATACCCTAAATATTTTCTGGGTGCAGCTCTCTTGGGACCAGTGGAAGAAAATTGCAGATTTAAAATAAAAAAGAAAAAGATAGTTCAGAAGAGAAATGTTTGGTCAGAATCACAACCCATAATGGCAACTTCTCCGATACACTTTCATAACAAAGCATGGTTCGTTGAAACCCTATCTAAAGATGCAACAACGAAAAAAATGTGGCAGCCTTATCCTAACAGTATTTCTGCTATGTGAGAAATGCTGACATCTTGCATGCCCTTATTTTTTTTTTCATATTTTTGATGGTTGATAATTGCTGATTATTTCCCAAATCATCAATCTTGACATTCTCTATAAACAAAGCTAAGTGCATCGACAAGAGCAAGCGTGCCCTTTGAAGGATGAGTTAACAAATAAGCAAAAGGTTATCTTCGCCTCTGTAAGAGCACAGTGGCAGCTCCAGAAGCTGATCTACAGCATGAAATGCGTGCACAAGTTTTGAAGAATGCTTATTAGTAGTTCATTTAGATTACTTGCCTAAAAGCAACACGTGCAAGGAGTGAAGCAATACTTCGTTCTGCGAAAGCAACAGTTATGGCGAAAGGAACACGTGCTGGAATAAGCCAGCTCCGCATGATGCAACTCCGAAAAAAAAAAAAAAGAAAAACAGACCACATGCCAACATTTAGAATATCGCACGTGGGTAGCATTTCCATGCGACCAATATTATTTACGTGAACTTTTAAAATGCCATACCCAAGCATTCCTCAGAGACAGCTAGCTGTTAATATAAGTGGAATCTGAATTACACATATTGTAGCTTGAATGTTTCCAAGTGCCCTGACTCCGTGTATGCATCCAGTTGATGAATTTACTGCTGTCACACTCTTAAGTTCCTGATGCCTAACATCACTGTTTGAGATTAACGGTATGCTGGGTGTTAATATCGGTCCTCAATAATACGAGTTTAATTAGGATGTTTATGCTACGGAGTGCTATAGTAATTCATGGTGCAATCATAATTCGAACAATTCACTAGGCCACAGGATGAAAAAAGGTACATGAAACTACAGAGCCACATAGAAGCACACTGAACCAGAATTTCGATGATATCAATTCACTTATAGTAAGGATGTAAAGTAGTACTTGAACTATAGGTTTGAAAAGAAGCAACCGTAGTATCTGAATTTTGACGGGACATTCCTTTACACTGCACAAAGACTGACTGAGTACAGCCACAGCTGAATCCTAATGTTCTATGCATTCCACATGCACTGTTATAATCATATGATCACTCTTAAGAATCTCATGCTTTTGATTTTTGTAAAAAGCAGAGCTTGCTACAACATGGGGTTCCGAAATCATAAAGCCCGGTTATTCAATAATTGTTTGTGCAATGCTGTGTGGTAATTAAGTGATGCAAGAAAGTTATCAGTTTTGAAGCAATTCTTTGTGCACAAAAGCTTTCCCTAGATGTGGCAACATAACATCAGCAAGAATATGACGCACATGCCAAGTAAACTGCTCCATTGTCCACCTATGTCAATATGTGTAGTGCTCATTGTGCAGATGTCCAGATTCCATCTAAAGATCTCAAGTGACAATGCGAACAACGTATAACCTACAAGCAGACGCACAAAAGCGTGCCAGAGGGCCGTGAGCTGAAAAAAAGCGGCTACCAAGTATAGCTGATAAGGGTGGAACTGGCCCCACCTTTCTTGTCTAATCGCTGTACCAGGAGCGCTCATTCGCTCCCGCTCCTCTTTGTATACTAGTGGACGGGATCTCTCGGCCGATTAAACACGTCAGACACGGACCAGATAATAACTATCGAGGCTGGGCCACGTCCGAATTCGCTTGCTTGGGGACCGGCACCCGATTTTACCAGTTCCAACCAGTGCTGCCCTTGCGCCGGCAGGAGACAACGACGTGTCCGGCTAGTGCTCCGTACACGTTTCCACCGACCAGGCAAAAGCAGCGGTGGCGCGTCATCGAGTCCGTACAGCGCGACGCCGACATAATTTAAGGGAGTTCAGCGATCGACGCCGTGCAGCCGTCGAGAAATTGACGTCAGTCTAGATTGCTAGATTGTGTCGAGGGAGACCGCAACGAGCGCTTGGTAGGCGCGCGTACGCTTAGCGACTCGCTCGAGCACTGCGACACAGCTACTTGTGCGCTTGAATCGCGTTCGCTTCTCGGAATTATGACGCGAGCAGCGCCCGTTCAGAAGTTTAAGGGCACACAGCTGTTACCGTAAAACGAACGAACGAAAAAAGTCGGAAGCTGTACAGCATAACATTGCCAACTTTACGACTCCGGGGCAGCTTAATTGATCGCGATCAGCAAGCAGGCCGAAAAACACTGCGCGCCGGTTCGTGAATTCCGACCAAATCCGGAGTGTGCGCGCTGCTTCTTTGAAATGCGAACGAAATGCGCGAAATGTCAACCGCAAGCCACGCCGATGATCGCAAAGTTGCCGGAAAGCTAAACGTTTCGCGCGCAGTGGTACGTATGGCAGCATCAGAGCGCGTATAAATTCGTGCGCGGAACTCGTGATATTTTATTACACGAGGCGTTTGGGTAGCACGGGAACGACTTCGCGCCCCGCCTCTGACTTCAAACCGAGCGCAGAGGTAGTAAAAGGAGAGAGGGAGCGGGAAAAAAAAAGGACAAGCGCGGGACTGTCAACGGAGCCGCGCGATAACGGTTTATGACAAAAACACGGCAAGCGTCTTCAGAAACAAGTGCGCGAAGTACGGCTGAGAAGAAAAACTAAAGGAAAAGCGAAAATAAACACAGCCCCGCATGAGCTCCGCTCCACACACGCACATCGCGCGCAACAGGTGATTGGATGGTTGGGAGGTAACGTAAGCGAAACTCAAAGAAGCAACTCTCAAAAAAGAAAGAAAGAAAAGGAAAAAGAAAACGCGGCTCCTTGCGCCTACCAGCGGGTAAGTAAGGAAGGAAATACCCGCCGAATGACAACACACGGAAACTGTACCATCGTACAGCTTGAAGGGAACAGGAACGATCTTTGTTAAAGCTCGACGATACTGGCGTGAGGTAAAAAAACTAAATGAAATCGAAATGTGAGCAGCGAGACGAGCACGCGCTGCGTTGCTTCACTCACCTTCGCTGAAATAGCCGCACTTGGCGATGTCGTCGAGCGACGCTTTGGTGTCTCTCCATATCCGCCGCAAGTACTTGCTGTTCTTGGCGAACTTGGCGAACTCGCCGGGCAAATTAGCCGACATCTTCTTCCTACGGCCGGATCTCTTCATTTGCACTCGTGGTCGGGAACGGCAGCCGAGAAAAACTTTCGAGGCACACGGCCCCCTCCTCGCACAGCTGAGCGATAAGCCTAACTTCCCGTACGTCACACAGGAAGTGCAGGCGACGTCATGGGCGTGGCGGCTCCCACGTGACCTGCAGACAGACAAAAACGAAACCGAATCTATCAGAGATCGCGTGTGCCGGCTCGCTGCTGCTTCGCGCACTGCGTCGCTTTCCTTGTCGCCAGCTTTTGAAGGTCGCCGCAGCAGGATTGTTTTCGTTCTGTTCTGGCGTTCTTTCAGCCAATGTCTTTCTGCACGGGGCATACACTCTCCACAGACTAGTTGCGCGAATGGGGGATGCAATGCCCGAGTGGGATTGCTCCGCTCGCTTGCCGAGCGAGCGGTACACTGAAATGTTCTACGCCTTTTAGGGTGTTTTGCTTGTCCCGTGGGTAACCATTAGGGCTACAAGAAATGTTACAGCGCACGACAACAAGAACGAGACGTGCGATGAGAACATGCGTGGTTGAAAACTGTCATAATTCTGACAGCCTTAGGTGCACAAAAATATCCGATAGGACAATTTGACGGTGATAGCTTTGAAAGTTTCTTTAATGGACTATTCGTGTCGTCTGTCACAGCTATCAGCATTTTCACTTGCCAGAAAGAAGTCGACAAACAGGATACCATCATTAGTCCCCCACCAACGATTTGATCATACCGCTTAAACGTGAGTAGCCATGGGAACACCAAGCTAAAATGTTTAGAGTGCACACGAAGCTCACCGCTGTTTCGTTCAAGCGTTAATTAGTTGAGTGATGGAATCGAATCACAACAATCGCCAGTTACCGTATACAATGGTTCTGAAAGGTGCTCCGCGTGACAACCTCGACTTCGGAAAAACGACCGCTTTACCACCATATATGTTAAGTTAATCTTACAATTCGTGAACACTATACTATAGCGTACAGTGTAGACCCATCTTTAAAAGGAGCAATCACTTAGTTCCTCGCCATCCATCGCTTCTGAGAAAGCATATACAGACTATCTTTAATGCATCGCTATCTTTCTAAAGCGTGATGCCAACCATTTTCTTCGATAACGTTGAACAAATGTAGTCACACCTACTAGGTCTTTTTCATTTGAAAGTTGATTACAGTGTCTGCGCAGACACGACGCATGAGGCGGGATATGCGAAAAATGATAACTGAAGGAACTTGTAGTGGCTTACGTTAAATGACTTTGAAGAAGTGTTGACAGCATGCGATGATCGCCCGGAAAACGCAAGGCGCGGTGTTGGAGGAAAGGCAGGGGGGGGGGGGGGGTATTATTATCAAAAGGCCTGTCAACTAAAAACACTCGCCGAGCAGGCAGGAAGAGATCGCGCAATGTGATACGAGACGCAGCGCATTTCGGCGACGGTCGCGGGACTCAACTGCGGCGGAGCACTTGATGGACATGGTTTCAAGTAAAGGCGTCGCGGTACTTGTTTTGTCTAAACCACGGGTTCTAAATGCAGCGTATCAAAGGGCGGGGACACCGCCCGAGCGTCACGAGCCGTCACATATATATATCAACGTTCACAGTCCAACCGTGCCCACCATACGGAGGTCGTATGGTGGGCTTTAAGCTAACCATACCTCTGGTAGTGTGGGCTTCCGTCACATTATTATCATCATCATCATTATTATTATTATTCACAGCCGAAGGATCCAAAAAGATGCGTTACACCTTGCAGTATTATTACGATCTACCAGCGCGTAATGGGAGGCGAAACAAGAAGACGAGATCAGCACCTGTCCTCGACGTCTTGCGTGCTAATTCTCTCCCGTTACGCGCTGATCGTAATAATGCAGAACCAGCTTGCCTAAAGTCACACATTACACTCGAGACCCGTTTCTCAGTTTGCCATACTACTATCGCACGAAAAGATAACAATCCTCATTCAATGGCCTAAGAAAAGCTTTGCGGCCGAATTCATCTCTTCGGATTAACTACCGGTCATGCTTCTCATGAGGGAATTCTCGGCGAAGTTGGTATTAAGTTAGTGACGCTCTGGCAGTGGAAAAAATAACACAAGGGATGTGGAAAAAAGCGTCGACGACGCAATAAGTGCACCTCCAAGAAAGAAAGAAGAAAAAAGAATCTAGACTCTACAGGACCCGGACATCAAAGACCTGGGCGCCGGGAACGTCTCTGGATCCGCCACTGACATTGATCCATATGCAACAAGACACCAATCGGTTTTCCGTGCATTGCTCACCGCACCGCGGTCGATTTTCTAGCGCCGAACAACGCCTCTCCCGCGAGCTGTACCTTCAAAGCACCCAGCGCGCGTAACGCAACGCGCCGACTCGGTGTGCATGCGCCCTTTTCCAGTCGCCACAGCTGCACGAACCGGTGATGCAAGCAGCCCGTGCTGGACACGCATATGCGACGACTGTCGCGCCTCATCATCCGTGCCCCCATCGCACATTGCAAGTCGCGCACTTGCACCCTCCGGGGGACTTGAACGTAAGCGCACAGAGAAAGGAATTCAAGTAAGCGTTCCATTTTTTTTTTCGGAAGAAACGGAACCACAAAGTACTTCCCGGCGCTGAAGGTTACCTCTCACGCGTGTATGTGCGCACACGACGCATAAATACTACGTCACAGAACACACGGCAGCAGCAGAAGCAGCAGGTGTACGAGCTTCAAGTGCGGCCGAAGCGCGTGCGAGCCGGGGCTAATGCCAGAGCAGCTGTTGCCGCGGTAACTCCGGCGACGTTTCCGCCCTTGAAAAGAACGGCGACCACTTGTGCTTGCGCGCGCGCGCGTGCGTGCGTGTGCGTGTGTTAGCGTGTTGGCCTCGTGGACAATGCGCGTGCAGCTGTAAGGGAAAGGGTACGAGGAGTTAGAGCCCCACTGATGGCTCCGGTACGTCTCGTAGCGTCGCAACGCCCGCGCATTCCGCTAGGCGCTGCGCGGTCGAGTCACGGCCGGCCGCCGTCGATTGTCGCAGCGTCGTTGGCTGGCTCCCCTCGAGGTCGGTCGCTGGCTGCATGGGCGGCCGCTCGGATGACATGTGCGCCTCGAGCGTCGTCGATGCGCTGTTGCCGCTTCGTTTTCTGTGTTCGTGGCAGCATTGTGAGAGATTATAGAGCGGGGTGTGCAGCAGACTCCTTGCGCTTTGCGGGAGTTAGTGCCTACAAAATCTGACTCCATTTTCCTTGAGGGAGTAAGTTTACTCCTCTTGTGCCCTATCGGGAGGCGAACGTACATGAAGGGCATGAGAAAACTCTCTCGACATGGGGAGACGCATTGCCTTTGGCAAGGAAAAAAAAAAAAAAAAACCCACTGATAATACTTTCTTGTTCTTAGAAATGAAGTTTCGAATTCTGAAGTGCTCCTTTTCTTGAAACTCCTAGAGCGAAAAAGAAGGTGAAGGGCAGCGCAATCCCTCGACTGAAGTGGTCGCTGCATTTCAATTACCATGGCCTCCAAGATTGCTGACTCGCTGCACGCCGAACGAGCTTAGAGGCCATGTGATGACATTTCGTGCGCCTATTCCCGAGAGAAACATTCCGTAACCAAGTGCTCTCTCGGCGTCTACTCGAATGCACTGCATGAAGGTGTGTGCCTTAGTCACTGAGGATAGTTATTTAAGCACACGTCTTATTCAGCGGAGGGGTGACTGCTCTGCAGCGGCGTGCGTAGCCAGATTTTTTTTTTCCGGAAGGCACCCACTAAGTTGGAGATGGAGAGTGGGGGGAGGGGGGTTTGGGAGGCCTCATACTAACACAAATTTCTGTGGGAGGGGGAGGGGTAACGTGTTCGGTTCTTCTTTCTGGGGTTTTACGTGCCAAAACCAGTTCTGATTATGAGGCACGCCGTAGTGGAGGGCTCCGGATTATTTTTGACCACCTGGGGTTCTTTAACGTGCTCTACAAAGCAAGCACACGGGCGTTTTTGCATTTCGCCTCCATCGAAATGTGGCCGCCGTGGCCGGGATTTGATCCCGCGACCTCGTGCTCAGCAGCTCAACGCCTTAGCTAACTGAGCCACTGCGGCGGGTGACACGTGTCCGGTGTGCCACTTCCTTGGCTACACCACTGGTGCTCCCACTTAGTGACGACCACGAAGAGGTTCGTTTCGAGGCTCGTTTGTGAATACGGGGGTTAGCTTCTTGAGCCAGACTGCCCTGACAAGCAA